>NC_069508.1:91480911-91780911 GCF_027579735.1 Bombina bombina | reverse complement strand
CATGCCAACAGCCAGCCAGACATGCTGACCAACCAGGCACAGCAGTGATCTCAACCACTCTCTACCCCTCCTGACATGACCCTGTCCACAAAACAGCAATGGCCCCCCTTAAATTCCTGAGACCCTTATACCTAGCCACAAATGTTGGGAGGTATACATACATACATATAAATACATGTACATACATATAAATACATGTACATACATATAAATACATGTGCATACATAAACATGCATACATGTACATACATATAAATACATGCACATACATATAAATACATTTACATACATATAAATACATGTACATACATATAAATACATTTACATACATATAAATACATGTACATACATATAAATACATGTACATAGTTACATATACATACATATAAATACATGTATATAGTTACATATACATACATATAAATACATGTACATAGTTACATATACATACATATAAATACATGTACATAGTTACATATACATACATATAAATACATTTACATACATATAAATACATGTACATACATATGAATACATTTACATACATATAAATACATGTACATACATATAAATACATGTACATAGTTACATATACATACATATAAATACATGTACATAGTTACATATACATACATATAAATACATGTGCATAGTTACATATACATACATATAAATACATGTACATAGTTACATATACATACATATAAATACATGTACATAGTTACATATACATACATATAAATACATGTGCATAGTTACATATACATACATATAAATACATGTACATAGTTACATATACATACATATAAATACATGTACATAGTTACATATATATACATATAAATACATGTGCATACATAAACATACATACATGTACATACATGTAAATACATGTACATACATATAAATACATGTAATACATACATATACATACATGTAGATACATATAAATATATGTGCATACATAAACATACATACATGTACATACATATAAATACATGTACATACATATAAAAACATGTAATACATACATATACATACATGTAGATACATATAAATACATATAGTGTACATACATGTAGATACATATAAATACATACACATACATGTAGATACATACATGTAGATACATATAAATACATATACATACATGTACATACATACATACATTCATGTAGATACATATAAATACATATACATACATGTACATACATATAAATATATTTACATACATATACAGTGATAGCTCAAGGGAGTATCACACATTTTACAGATAAGTGTGCCTGTGTACAATCCGTTCTTACTTAATATTGCCATTAACTTTTATGTCTTGTATTTAGGTTCATTAGCGCTATACATCATAACCAATGTTAGCACTCTCCCTCATAGAGGGGAATTACGTGTTGCACTTTCCGACTGTAGCACCCAACATACAACTGAGCAATAATATTAACAATGCAGTTGTAATAGCAGCACAAAAATACACGTGGCATTGAAGCACAGTATATTGCAATGGTGTTAACACTCCTTACTGCTTGCATTTTTATGCAACACAGGTAATTTAGGTCTTTAGGTGGTATTATATTTTGAGTTTAATGTACCTTTACCTTTATCTTCAGACTCGCCAGAAACAGCAGTTATGAAGCAGCGGCCACAAAGACCGCTGCTCCATAACCCTGTCCGCCTGCTCTGAGTACGATCGGGTTGATTGACACCTCCCTGTTGGCGGCCGATTGACCGCGAGTCTGCAGGGGGCGGCGTTGCACCAGCAGCTCTTGTGAGCTGCTGGTGCAATGCTGAATACGGAGAGCGTATTGCTCTCCGCATTCAGCGAGGTCTTGCGGACCTGATCCGCAGTGTCGGATCAGGTCTGCAAGACCTTTGTTAAATAGGGGCCTATGAGTCTACCTAGGTTTAGTTTTCAACAAAGAATACCAAAAGAACAAAGCAAATTTGATGATAAAAAGTGAATTGGAAAGTTGCTTAATATTGCAGTCCCTATCTGAATCATGAAAGTTTAATTTTGACTTGACTGTCCCTTTAAATTTAAAGGGTTAAAAATAATCTTTTTTAAAAATATTTTAAAATATTAAGAATTAGAATAAATTTGGATTTTGGACTTCCAGATTTGGGGATTTGTACCTGTATATAGTATCTCATGTTAGACTAAAACAGTTCATTTTTATATTATTTCAGAATAATTGTCAAAGTCACAGTATTAAAATTACATGATAAACCATCTTGCCTTAGGTGTTCTCAAGTTGTGCCTATCACTGACATGAAGATTTCCAGCTGATAAGTAACAATTCCCCTAAGAAATTCCTGACATTGATAAACATGCTGGTGCCTGAGGTGTAGTAGGGCTGTGTAGTCCAGTCAGGTAGAGACGGCTTAATCAAAGATAGTAATGAGAATGCAAAAAATGTGCAGGTAAGTGGATAACTGTATTTGCAAAAAGTCATAAAACATCAGCACCCTTTTCTGGACAACATTCTCCAGCGTTGAAACACAGATAATACATTCTTCACACCTGTGTTTGATCAAGTGGGCTTGTCTACTTCTGTCATGTACCCAAGTTATCAAAAATGAAAATAAATAGCCCATGAAGTTTACCGACGAGTTTGTCCCTTTTCTTTTCTTTTGTAAAAAGCCAAAATTGACAAAAAGCAGAGAGACCTCCAAACAAAATATTTCTTTAAAAGGGACATTTAAAGGGACAGTCTACACCAGAATTGTTATTATTTTAAAAGAAAGATAATCCCCTAGTTTTTCATAACCAACAGTTATATTAATACACATTTTACCTCTGTGATTATCTTGTATCTAAGCCTCTGCAAACTGCCCCCTTATTTCAGTTCTTTTGATAGACTTGAATTTTAGCCAATCGGTGCTGACTCCTAGGTAACTCCACATGCGGGAGCACAGTGTTATCATTATGACACGCATGAACTAACGCCCTCTAGTGGTGAAAAAATGTCAAAATTCCTTTAGATAAGAGGCAGCCTTCAAGGCCTAAGAAATTGCATATATACCTTCTAGGTTTAGCTTTCAACTAAGAATACAAAGAAAACAAAGCAAAATTGGTGATAAAAGTAAATTGGAAACTTGTTTAAAATGACATGCCCTATCTGAATCATGAAAGTTTATTTTGTACTAGACTGTCCCTTTACATTGTTTAGAGATCTATCTTGTCATTTCAAATGGCTGCTTTTTGGCTGTTGAAACCTCCAATCTATACTGTGAATTCCAATATTGCAGGATTGGTCAAAGAAAAACTATGTTTTACGAGATGCAGCAGCAGGAATCAATCGCTCTGTGAAGAGTGGGAGAAAATCCTGCTCATTTGAAAGGGTGTTCCTGCATTAGCTTTCAATGCAATTATTTATGGCAGAGTTTAAGTTCTCACTCCAAAAAAAATGCTGATTTTAAGGGGCATATTTATCAAGGTCTGGCGGACCTGATCCGACACTGTGGATCAGGTCCGCCAGACCTCGCTGAATACGGCGAGCAATACGCTTGCCGTATTCAGCATTACACCAGCAGCTCACAAGAGCTGCTGGTGCAACGCCGCCCCTGCAGACTCGCGGCCGCCAGCAGGGGGTGTCAATCAATCCGATCGTACTCGATTTGGTTGTATTGTGGCGATGTCTGTCCGCCTGCTCAGAGCAGGTGGACAGGTTATGGAACAGCGGTCTTTGTGACCCCTGCTTCATAACTGCTGTTTCTGGCGAGTCTTCAGACTCGCCAGAAACAGGAGCCATCAAGCTCCATACGGAGCTTGTTAAATAGAGCCCATAGTGTCTATTAATTGAAAATTAAAACTTTAAGGGACAGTAAACACCTTGGGGCCAATTTATAAAGGGCCGAATGGCCGATGATGCCCCTGTTTCCGTGAGAGCCTTCAGGCTCTCCGGAAAAAGCAGTTAAGAAGCAGCGATCTTAAGACCGCTGCTTCTTAACTTGTCCACCGCCTCTGAGGCTACGAACAACAATCCGCCCAATATCATATGATCAGGCTGATTGACACCCCCTGCTAGTGGCCGCAAATCTGCAGAGGCGGCATTGCACAAGCAGTTCACCAGAACAGTTTGTGCAATGCTAAATGCCGACAAGGTATGCTGTCGGCATTCAGCGATGACTCTCGGACATGATCTGCTGAGCAGATCATGTTGGACAGACATTTGATAAATCGACCCCCTTGTAACTACAATATATTTCTGTAGAACATATTTATGAAGAAGTGTCTGTTGACATATGCTCTGGGCTAACCAATTACTGTGTAGAATGTTGCAGGTAAAGTTGTTTATTTCTTTAAATATTAAGGGCTAGATTACAAGTGGATTGCCAATTTATTAAGTGCCCGTAAATGGGCAAATTCACCCGCTTATGGGTGCCCAATAAATAACTAGCCATTACAAGTGGATGGTTATTGATACCGGGAGTTCACGGTTGCAGATCTTTGGTTAATTTTCTTAATGACGCCCAATTGGCTCTAAATTTAGAGGGACATGAAACCCAATTTTTTTTCTTTCATGATTTAGAAAGAGCATGTCATTTTAAACAACTTTCTAATTTACTTCTATTATCTAATTTGCTTCATTCTCTTGATATCACATGCTGAAAAGCATATCTAGATATGCTCAGTCGCTGCTGATTGGTTGCTGCACATAGAGGCCTTGTGTGATTGGCTCACTCATGTGCATTGCTATTTCTTCAACAAGGGATATCTAAAGAATTGAGCAAATTAGATAATAGAAGTAAATTAGAATGTTGTTTAAAATTACATGCCCTATCTGAATCATGAAAGTTTAATTTTGACTAGACTGTCCCTTCAAGCGTCTTATTTAAAAAAAAAAATAGAATTTTGCTAAAAAATAAAAGACAACTACACAAAAGAGTTAAAAGTGGCGAGTGTGGGGTGTTAGAAAAAAAAATGGCATTGAAAAGTGCCTTTACATTGTGCTCTATGGAGAACTGTGTGTTCCCTGTAATTATATGTGTATATGCTTATATAGATATATATGTATGTGTTATTATGTGTATATACACATATTAATACATAAATATATATGTATATAGTCATATACATATAGATTTACAATCTGCTGTGACTTACCCCCTTCGCTGCGCTAGAACGAGGCTCCCATTGGAACCTATGGAAGCATTGAGCTCCTGTGAGTGCAATGCTTCCATGCAATGTGAACATGAGGTCGTATTCACATTGCGGCTAACTTGTAATACCAGCGCACATTTGCAAAAGCGATCTTTTGCGCTCCACTTATAATCTAGCCCTTAAAGTGAAAGTAAAGTAATATCGTTTATAATGAATAACTAAATTTAACAACCAAAATTAATAGCACTTTCATTCATCAATAGTTATACATTTACTTAGTACCTTTGATATATTTGCTTTTTCTAATCCATTGCGCTATACGAAAATCAACCCGTTTTTTTTTTTTTTTTTTTTTTTTACAAACAATGATCACATTGTTTAGACAGCCAATTGATTCTTTGGCTGCTAGACGACCGTCAATTGACGTTAGCATTGTCTGGGTCAATATGCGCATGCGTAACTTGTTAGTGTTCATAGTGGTCAGGCGAGCGCGTCCACGTTTCGCGCATGCACGTTTCAAATTTTATTTTCCATGCAGTGTTTTAACCGCATCTCGCTGCAAAGGGATATGACCGTGATTAACGCATGCGCAAAGGTGATAGAGATATAAGGATGCGCATTCACGGTTGTTATATGTTCGATGCGCACGAGCTTAGTAGACACGTATAGAGCGGGTGGGACCGCTCTATACGTCACTATATCATGAACCAGGAAATACGGAATGGGAGGAGAATCAGAAGGCAACGGTAATAAAAAACAATGTCTAAAAGTATATAGATAAATAATATTTATTTTAAAAAAACATAGCGACTCGATATAACAGTGTAAGAGAATTATAAATATGAAATATGAAGGCTGAAACTTAACCTTCAATTTAACTGGGAGATTAAATCTTGAATAATATTGCTTTAAATTAAAGGGACACAATTTTTTCCCCCATGATTCAGATAGAGAATACATTTAAAAAAAAGTTTCCAATTTACTTCTTTTATCAAAATTTGCTTTGATCTCTTGTTATTCTTTGTTGAAGAGATATCCAGATAGGTAGCATGCAGATGTCTGAAACACTACATGACGGGAAAAAGTGCTCTTGCTAATGTATAGCTGTTACAAAACTGCTGCTATATAGTACTGAAGACACGTGCACACTCCTGAACATACCTACCTGCTTTTCAACAAAGGTTAACACGAAAATGAAGACAAATTGATAATAGAAGTACATTGGAAAGTTGTTTAAAATTGTATGTTCTCTCTGTATCGTGAAATAAATAAATTTGGGGTTTATGTCCCTTTAAATAAAATAATAAAAAAAAAGCAAAAAAGAACAACAAAACTTTAAGAAAGAAGCACTGGGTGGGAGCAGTATATGAGCTAAAAGGGTCAGTCTACTCCAGAATTGTTACTGATTAAAAAGATAGATAATCCCTTTATTACCCATTCCCCAGTTTTGCATAACCAACACAGTTATAATAATACACTTTTTACCTCTCTGATTACCTTGTATCTTAACCTCTGCAGACTGCCCCCTTATCTCAGTCCTTTTGACAGACTTGCATTTTAGCCAATCAGTGCTGACTCCTAGGTAACTCCACAGGAGTGAACACAATGTTATCCATGTGGCACAGGGTCGGCTCCAGAACGAATTAAATGAGGGGGCATTTTTTTTTCAAGAGGGGGCACGCATTTAAAAAGCATGTATGAGAGTCAAAATAAGAGCAGACCTACTGTGGCAGTCCAGGGGTTACATTTATCAGATCTCTGGCTGTGCAGGAGTTAGATTTGTTTATATTTCTGGAAGTTCAGCGGTTACTTGTGTCATATCTCAAGGAGTATAGGGGTACATTTATAAGATGTCTGGCAGTGCCGCAGCAGTTACATTTACCAGATTTATGGCAGTGCAGGGGTTACATTTGTCATATCTCAGGAATGTCTCCCACATATGACACAGCCAGTGGACACTGTTTGCATGTGTAGCTCTACCAATGACCCTACTAATGATCAAATAAGCTTTTACGTGACAATAAGTTTGAGTGCCAAGCAGTACATTACTTGTACAGATATTATTAATGATATTTACCAGCACACACACAGTATATACAGTATGTATATACACACAAATATATATATATATATATATATATATATATATATAGAGAAGAAAGTAAAATGTGTTCACTCAGTATACTGGGTAGACACAAGTGGCACTCTATAGTTGGCGCTAGTCTGTATTGTGTATGGTATAGTGGCAGCTATATAAGACAAGTACTGGTTGAGATGTGAAGTCCCAGTCAGTAAGTGAAAAATGTGTATACAAGAGTAGATACAGCGCCTATATATCCATTTAAAATATGGGTGGTATATGGGAATATGAATGAGAACTAGAGCTAATTATTAGAAAAATAATAGCAATTAAAAGAATATTAAAAAAAAGATAGATTTTTAGAATCAATTATACTTGAAGAATGATGAATAGATTATGAAACAGTGTTCATATGAGTCTTTAGACAATATATAGTCCGTAGTAAATCTTCATAAGCAGTTGATATCAGTAAATAGATGGTATGTAATACCCTTACCAGATATTACCTCAATCTGATGAGGTAAGTATGCCGCACTGGGGGTATATACAGATGGTAGAATCTTCTCCTTGTATTTAGATGTGGTGCCTCTTGGGTTTTCGTAAGCCTCCTGGAGTATGCAGGGATATGTTTCTGGTTGTAGATAAATCCCTTGTACTTCCTTTGTGTTGGTAGTTAGCCTCTTGGAGTACCTTTTCTGTCTTGGTATACAATTGCAAGTCTTTTATCACTGGATCATTCAAGTATATTTCACTCCAGTACTTTTCTTCACCACAATGACACAAATCTCATTGTAAAGTACAAGGGATTTATCTACAACCAGAAACATATCCCTGCATACTCCAGGAGGCTTACGAAAACCCAAGAGGCACCACATCTAAATACAAGGAGAAGATTCTACCATCTGTATATACCCCCAGTGCGGCATACTTACCTCATCAGATTGAGGTAATATCTGGTAAGGGTATTACATACCATCTATTTACTGATATCAACTGCTTATGAAGATTTACTACGGACTATATATTGTCTAAAGACTCATATGAACACTGTTTCATAATCTATTCATCATTCTTCAAGTATAATTGATTCTAAAAATCTATCTTTTTTTTAAGATTCTTTTAATTGCTATTATTTTTCTAATAATTAGCTCTAGTTCTCATTCATATTCCCATATACCACCCATATTTTAAATGGATATATAGGCGCTGTATCTACTCTTGTATACACATATATATATATATATATATATATATATATACATACATACATATACACACACACACATATATATATATATATATACATACACACACAGTATATATATATATATATATATATATATATATATATATAAATATATATATATATATATATATATATATATATATATACACACACTCTGTGTGTATATATATATATATATATATATATATATATATGTATATATATATATACACATAGTGTGTGTGTATATATATATATATATATATATAGCCAGGAACAAGCGGGGGTATATGCACTCTCACCAAATACCATCAACTGCCAGGGTGCTATGTAGGAAAATTCATCAGCAAAATTGAGAAAAGCACTCACTGGTCTTTAGATAACTTATCCAAACAAAATTTATT
The DNA here is from genome assembly GCF_027579735.1 of Bombina bombina. NCBI lineage: Eukaryota > Metazoa > Chordata > Amphibia > Anura > Bombinatoridae > Bombina > Bombina bombina. The sequence goes on along the minus strand of NC_069508.1, from coordinate 91,772,089 downwards.
AGTGACGTTTCGGGACAGATAGCGTCCCTTCCTCTGACCAACAGAAACTACAAACAAACAAACTAATAAAGGCCTGTTAAACCCTCCCCTAGAGAGGCCACCAATGAATGGAGGCCGTGTGCAAACACCTCAAGACTGTACCAATTGACAGAAAAATGTGCTATTATAATGAATATCTCATGCTAAATATGAAACTCGTGTAGCAAGTGCATATCAATCATAAATAAATGTTAAAGTGAACAATAGTGTAACAAACTTTAAGTGTACAAAAAATGATATATGTATCCCTCATATATAGTCCATGAAAATATATCCCTGGCGTAGTGGGAGCCCACAAATGGAACGTTCCAACTTCAGGAGACACACGCCCCCATTGGAGTAAATAATGCCCAGCCAGTATTAGATCTGAACAATCAAATCAAAAAACCATCACCTAGATAAATATAAATATAAATAAATCAAAACCGATGTGAAACAAATACCTCCCTAGTCTGCAGCACAAAGCTGTCTCTATCACGGCCAAGATCTCTTTATGCTTGCGTGATCTGACAGTTTGCAGAGACGATCGCGGTAAGGTTCAGCCACTCCTACCTGACTCACATTGGTTAAGTGCCAAAATCATAACAAACCCCTGATAGGATCACAGCGGTAGTGGGAGTGCACAAATAAACTCACCATGCTGATCGCAGTGACAGATAACCTAAAACACAAAAATACCGTACAAGCATACTAGTGTCCCCTCTATACTGTAAATGACGAAAAAGTGTACACCTAGTCCAATGAAATTTATACAAAAGGAAACCGCTATCTACATATTTGGGCTGATCGCAATGATATTGAGTCACATTCACTCACATCTGACTCCAGATTTTCAGCGAGGTGATCAAGGACATTAGCGTGTCTCTATCGCCGTGAACATCTAACTGCACCTATATGATCTGTCAATATGAGGAGCCGGTCACAGTGAAGTTCAGCCACACCCCCCGGCATCCCATTGGTTGGCGGCTAAACAACAACAAGCCACTGATAGGTTCACAGCTGTGATGGGAGTGTACTAGTGAGCTCTCCCTGTATGTCACAATACCACATAACATCCTCGCAAAATAAAGACCCATCAGATCCATGTATGCTCATGCGTATTCACCCAAGTCAGCTATGTGTATCATGTAACTTATTTTATTGTATCACACAAAATGTGGGCGGACATCACAAACTGATGGCATCTCAATGCAAAGGAACACAAAAAATCTCCAGTTCAATGTGCCAACTGTTTCTGTCACATCAACATTAATAATAAACAAAAGCCATCAAAGATTGAAAAATAAAAATAAAATATGACAACATAAATAAAAAAAATCTACATAACCACTATTTATATTCTAATATCATAGGGTCTTCATGACATCATTAGACTGACACCCAGTTATACCTCTCCCAGGAGCACAGCATTATAGTTTCTATTAATACCATATCAATACCGAACAATAAGGGCATAATATTCATCGTAAACAATTTGGGTAGCCCCCAATAATGGAAACCCACCAACCCACCATAGGGGCTCAACCACCGCCAGGTGAAAATAAAGTCAGGACAAGATAAACAAATAATAATTGTGAAATAGTGTGCACACAAAACAACAATATAACAATAAACACAGATCATCATATAAAATGACCCCTAAAGAGGGCCAAAAATTAAAAACAATTGGTCCTATACATAAATCAGTATAATGTAAAACATATTACAGCAGTTCTAATAGACTAATAATCCAAGATCAATGTTAGACTGATATAAGAAAAAGAAAAAGGAAAAGGAAAAAATGAAAAAAGAAAAAAAGAAAAAAGAAAAAAAGAAAAAAAGCAGGAAAAAAGGAGAAGAAAAAAGAAGAAAGAAAAGGAAGAAGAAAGGAGGAAAAAAGAAGAAAGAAAGAAGAAGAAAAAAAGAAGAAAAAAGGAGAAAAAAGGTGAATGGAATCATAAGCTCTCATCCAGGCAAGGATCATGGACCCTCATAAGGGGTAGACCATAGGTCATCATTACTCCTGCTAGGAAGGACTATCATCATGTTTACATATTCAGTCCTTCAGATTATAGATCATCATTATTCCTCATAGGAAAGACTGCCATCCTGTTTGTATATTCAGTCCTCCAGGGGCTAAAGTTCCAAGTTCATGAATCCATCTTGCTTCTTTCTGAAGAAGAATCTTTGCTCTGTTTCCACCTCTGTTTGGAACTGGAACGTGATCAATTATACGAAAACGTAGATCTGTGACAGTATGATGATTTTTCAAGAAATGTCATGCTACTGGTTGTTCTGCCTTGTTATCCTTCAGGGCAGCTCTAATGGCTGACCGATGGTTCGCCATCCGAGTCCGGGCGTCGTCAATCGTCTTGCCCACATAAAATAATCCGCATGGGCAGTTCAAAAGGTAGATGATGTATGTAGTTGTACAGGTCAAGAAGTATTTAATGTTGTACTTTTTTCGTCTTTCCGGATGTTGGAACGTCTTGCCTGCATGCATACTGTTACATGTCACGCAGCCCAAACATTTGAAGCAACCGTTTTTTCGTTTTAGCCAAGAATCTTTATCAGTAGGTGAATGGTATTCAGCTTTCATTAGAAGGTCCTTCAGGCTCTTCCCTCTCCTGTATGCCAGTCGTGGAGCATTCCAATGCGTAAATGGCAAAGACCCATCGGCCTGGATCAGTCTCCATTCTTCCTTAATGGCCTTCGCAAGGAGATGTTGGTCCGGGGTATATGTTGTCACAAAAGTGAGTTGTGACATCTTTTCGATTGTGTGTGTCTTGTCATCTGATCCTCCATTCACTGCTTGGTCACGCATTAAGCGTAAAAACGGCTTCTTGTAACCCCGTTGTGCAAATCTGTCAATCATTTAATTCAGCTGTCTATCGCACTTTATTGTATCAGTATTGTTACGGATCACCCTCTGAAATTGGGCTTTAGGGATGTTCCAGATTAATGATGGTTGGTGGCAACTATCAGCGTGTAATATAGAGTTACGATCCGTTTTCTTCCTGAATAAGGTAGTCCCTAATGTTCCATTGGTTTTGTATACTCTCACATCAAGGTAGTCGACAGATGTATAATCAGCTACATGTTGGAATATGATGTAGAATTTCTTATCAAATCTAAAGAAGTTTTCTCTTAAACAGATAGACAACAGTTCCAGGAGAACTTCCTCTGGAGGACCGCCATACGGAGTACGTCTCAAGCTAGTAGCCACTGCTGCTATCCCTAATGTGTGAGGGATAACAGTGTATAGGCTTGAAACGTCCATTGTCACCAATAGGTCATTATCAGTGATATCCCTTAGTTCCAATATGTCCCGTATGAACGTGGATGAATCACGTGTGTAGGATCTCATACATTGTACAATGGGTTGTAGGTAATGGTCAGTGTAGATTGCTAAAGATTGTAAAAGCGAACCCCTCGCCGAGACGATCGGTCTGCCCGGTGGGTTGTGCAGATCTTTATGGACCGTGGCCGTGATAGAGACAGCTTTGTGCTGCAGACTAGGGAGGTATTTGTTTCACATCGGTTTTGATTTATTTATATTTATATTTATCTAGGTGATGGTTTTTTGATTTGATCGTTCAGATCTAATACTGGCTGGGCATTATCTACTCCAATGGGGGCGTGTGTCTCCTGAAGTTGGAACGTTCCATTTGTGGGCTCCCACTACGCCAGGGATATATTTTCATGGACTATATATGAGGGATACATATATAATTTTTTGTACACTTAAAGTTTGTTACACTATTGTTCACTTTAACATTTATTTATGATTGATATGCACTTGCTACACGATCCTACATCGAAACTGAAACGTGAGATTGACCACAAAATTTCGACATGGAAGGAGACAGGCATGATTTCTGAGCATGAAGCAAGATTCCTGAAAAGAGACTTTCCCATTACCCCGGTTCTCTATACATTGCCTAAGGTCCATAAAGATCTGCACAACCCACGGGCAGACCGATCGTCTCGGCGAGGGGTTCGCTTTTACAATCTTTAGCAATCTACACTGACCATTACCTACAACCCATTGTACAATGTATGAGATCCTACACACGTGATTCATCCACGTTCATACGGGACATATTGGAACTAAGGGATATCACTGATAATGACCTATTGGTGACAATGGACGTTTCAAGCCTATACACTGTTATCCCTCACACATTAGGGATAGCAGCAGTGGCTACTAGCTTGAGACGTACTCCGTATGTCGGTCCTCCAGAGGAAGTTCTCCTGGAACTGTTGTCTATCTGTTTAAGAGAAAACTTCTTTAGATTTGATAAGAAATTCTACCTACAGATAGCAGGTACAGCGATGGGGTCCAATGTGGCCCCATCGCTGGCGAATTTATTTATGGCAGAATATGAAACCATGCAAATGCGAATATATGATAATCCTGCCATAAAATTTTATCGCAGATATATAGATGATTTGTTCCTGGTCTGGCAAGATGGTATGGAGTCATTCAACACATGGATTGAATCTTTAAACATGATCAACAGCACCATCAGATTCCAACATGTAGCTGATTATACATCTGTCGACTACCTTGATGTGAGAGTATACAAAACCAATGGAACATTAGGGACTACCTTATTCAGGAAGAAAACGGATCGTAACTCTATATTACACGCTGATAGTTGCCACCAGCCATCATTAATCCAGAACATCCCTAAAGCCCAATTTCAGAGGGTGATCCGTAACAATACTGATACAATAAAGTGCGATACACAGCTGAATGAAATGATTGACAGATTTGCACAACGGGGTTACAAGAAGCCGTTTTTACGCTTAATGAGTGACCAAGCAGTGAATGGAGGATCAGATGACAAGACACACACAATTGAAAAGATGTCACAACTCACTTTTGTGACAACATATACCCCGGACCAACATCTCCTTGCGAAGGCCATTAAGGAAGAATGGAGACTGATCCAGGCCGATGGGTCTTTGCCATTTACGCATTGGAATGCTCCACGACTGGCATACAGGAGAGGGAAGAGCCTGAAGGACCTTCTAATGAAAGCTGAATACCATTCACCTACTGATAAAGATTCTTGGCTAAAATGAAAAAACGGTTGCTTCAAATGTTTGGGCTGCGTGACCTGTAACAGTATGCATGCAGGCAAGACGTTCCAACATCCGGAAAGACGAAAAAAGTACAACATTAAATACTTCTTGACCTGTACAACTACATACATCATCTACCTTTTGAACTGCCCATTCAGATTATTTTATGTGGGCAAGACGATTGACGACGTCCGGACTCGGATGGCGAACCATCGGTCAGCCATTAGAGCTGCCCTGAAGGATAACAAGGCAGAACAACCAGTAGCACGACATTTCTTGAAAAATCATCATACTGTCACAGATCTACGTTTTCGTATAATTGATCACGTTCCAGTTCCAAACAGAGGTGGAAACAGAGCAAAGATTCTTCTTCAGAAAGAAGCAAGGTGGATTCATGAACTTGGAACTTTAGCCCCTGGAGGACTGAATATACAAACAGGATGGCAGTCTTTCCTATGAGGAATAATGATGATCTATAATCTGAAGGACTGAATATGTAAACATGATGATAGTCCTTCCTAGCAGGAGTAATGATGACCTATGGTCTACCCCTTATGAGGGTCCATGATCCTTTTTTCTTCTCCTTTTTTCCTGCTTTTTTTCTTTTTTTCTTTTTTTCTTTTTTCATTTTTTCCTTTTCCTTTTTCTTTTTCTTATATCAGTCTAACATTGATCTTGGATTATTAGTCTATTAGAACTGCTGTAATATGTTTTACATTATACTGATTTATGTATAGGACCAATTGTTTTTAATTTTTGGCCCTCTTTAGGGGTCATTTTATATGATGATCTGTGTTTATTGTTATATTGTTGTTTTGTGTGCACACTATTTCACAATTATTATTTGTTTATCTTGTCCTGACTTTATTTTCACCTGGCGGTGGTTGAGCCCCTATGGTGGGTTGGTGGGTTTCCATTATTGGGGGCTACCCAAATTGTTTACGATGAATATTATGCCCTTATTGTTCGGTATTGATATGGTATTAATAGAAACTATAATGCTGTGCTCCTGGGAGAGGTATAACTGGGTATCAGTCTAATGATGTCATGAAGACCCTATGATATTAGAATATAAATAGTGGTTATGTAGATTTTTTTATTTATGTTGTCATATTTTATTTTTATTTTTCAATCTTTGATGGCTTTTGTTTATTATTAATGTTGATGTGACAGAAACAGTTGGCACATTGAACTGGAGATTTTTTGTGTTCCTTTGCATTGAGATGCCATCAGTTTGTGATGTCCGCCCACATTTTGTGTGATACAATAAAATAAGTTACATGATACACATAGCTGACTTGGGGAATACGCATGAGCATACATGGATCTGATGGGTCTTTATTTTGCGAGGATGTTATGTGGTATTGTGACATACAGGGAGAGCTCACTAGTACACTCCCATCACAGCTGTGAACCTATCAGTGGCTTGTTGTTGTTTAGCCGCCAACCAATGGGATGCCGGGGTGTGTGGCTGAACTTCACTATGACCGGCTCCTCATATTGACAGATCATATAGGTGCAGTTAGATGTTCACTGCGATAGAGACACGCTAATGTCCTTGATCACCTCGCTGAAAATCTGGAGTCAGATGCGAGTGAATGTGACTCAATATCATTGCGATCGGCCCAAATATGTAGATAGCGGTTTCCTTTTGTATAAATTTCGTTAAACTAGGTGTACACTTTTTCGTCATTTACAGTATAGAGGGGACACTAGTATGCTTGTACGGTAATTTTGTGTTTTAGGTTATCTGTCACTGCGATCAGCATGGTGAGTTTATTTGTGCACTCCCACTACCGCTGTGAGCCTATCAGGGGTTTGTTATGATTTTGGCACTTAACCAATGTGAGTCAGGTAGGAGTGGCTGAACCTTACCGCGATCGTCTCTGCAAACTGTCAGATCACGCAAGCATAAAGAGATCTTGGCCGTGATAGAGACAGCTTTGTGCTGCAGACTAGGGAGGTATTTGTTTCACATCGGTTTTGATTTATTTATATTTATATTTATCTAGGTGATGGTTTTTTGATTTGATCGTTCAGATCTAATACTGGCTGGGCATTATTTACTCCAATGGGGGCGTGTGTCTCCTGAAGTTGGAACGTTCCATTTGTGGGCTCCCACTACGCCAGGGATGTATTTTCATGGACTATATATGAGGGATACATATATAATTTTTTGTACACTTAAAGTTTGTTACACTATTGTTCACTTTAACATTTATTTATGATTGATATGCACTTGCTACACGAGTTTCATATTTAGCATGAGATATTCATTATAATAGCACATTTTTCTGTCAATTGGTACAGTCTTGAGGTGTTTGCACACGGCCTCCATTCATTGGTGGCCTCTCTAGGGGAGGGTTTAACAGGCCTTTATTAGTTTGTTTGTTTGTAGTTTCTGTTGGTCAGAGGAAGGGACGCTATCTGTCCCGAAACATCACTAATAAATTTTGTTTGGATAAGTTATCTAAAGACCAGTGAGTGCTTTTCTCAATTTTGCTGATATATATAATAAAACAACCTTGGGGACAAATAGGAGATGTTTTGAAACATGTAAATAATGAACATAAGGCTAGTTCACTCATTGTCCCACAGCTACATTTGAAGTGTGTGTATTTGAGCACATATAATCTGACACACATTTTACACTGATCACTGCAAATAAAGCAGGCACAATGCACACTTGTTTTGTGTGACCTGCAGTGGGGAAACCAAGGAATTCCCAATTTGCTTCTTTATCTGTGGCTGCCAGGATATAAAGCACAATAGGGAAGGGATACTACTCCCACACAAGCATTGGTTATACGGCTGTGTTTTCACAAAATTACTTCTGCCTTCCCTCTCACTGACTGTTAGCTTCTCCCAGCACTTCCTTCAGAGGTCTGATGATGTCATCATCTCACTTCAGCTCTGTAGTAAGTGGGCTAGCAGGAGGAGGGGCATTGCAAGCCCTAGGTTAACTGTGAGAGCACCAGCAGGGAAATGCAACTTTATTTGTTATCTGGTTGTAAATAGAGGAGAGTAAAGAGATTATCTGGGCCCTCCAGTGGTGGATCTCCAGAGTCCAGTGGCTGCAAATGGTTGATGAGACTTTTTTTTTTTTTAAATCACTTCTTTTGCCCTGGGGGGCACAGCATTCCATTTGGGGGGGCATTGCCCCCCAATGCCCCCCCTTAGAGCCGACCCTGATGTGGCACACATGAACTAGCCCTGTGAAAAACTGTCAAAATGCACAGAGATAAGATTCGGCCTTCAAAGAATATGAGCCTACCGAGGTTTATCTTTCAACAAAGAATATCAAAAGAACAAAGCAAATGTGATGATAAAAGTGCATTGAAAAGTTGTTTAAAATTGCATGCCCTATCGGAGTCATAAGAGGTTAATTTTGACTAGACTGTCCCTTTAATGTATTGGGGGAGGGGTGTCAGGGGACAGAAGATCAATGCCTAGGGCAGGACAAGAACAACATATACGAGTGCTGCTACATCATAGGTTTAAATGCAGCTACTTTCACATAGAATATCAATGAATTTAAATACGTGTCTGTAAAATGTTGTATTGTCTATGGTAAAACAGAATTATGAGAGAATGTTTAGCATGGCCGACATCTCTTTAGTGAGCCTTATACTTTCAATAGAGAGCACATCTGTGCTAAACATCACTTATATTACAAGTTGCGAGTTATATGTTGCGCTTGAGCGTAACACATTAAATTAATACAATTTTTTTATTTAATATTTATTTATCGCCAGCAGTGTACAACATTACAACAAGAGAAGAAACACAAAAGCACACCCGCTTTGTCCTTTGCGCCACACAGGGCCAAAATGTCATACAATGCACAATTACCACATTAACCTGTATGGTTGCATGCTTATTTCTAAATCAAGGGAGCTTCGTATTTGTACACAATACTGATTTTCAAACACTTTTTATACCTCAGACATACAGACCCCACACACAATGGCATCAACAACTAAAACAACAAAAAACCACCGCACAACAACAGAGAAGAAAAAAAAAAAAAAAGAAATCTCTCCAGCTCTACCCCCTCCCCACCAGCCGACCTAGGGGCATATCCATTCTCCCCTTAAGTTAGACTCCAATATGAACACCGAGTCTCTAAATGGGGAGACAACTAACTTCCTGGTGTTAATATCCAGCAATTTAATATAACTTTCCCATTTAGCGAAAAAAGCCTCTATGTTTATTTCCATTTCCATTTGAACTTTAATCTGCTCTAGGAATAACTGATAATGTATGCCTTTCTTGAATTCTGTAAATTTGGGCTCCTTATGAGATCGCCAGTTTTTCAAAATAATTTTCCTACCTAAAAGAATGGCCGTGTTTTTTAATAAGGGATTCCACCCTGCTTCCTCATGGGTTATTAAGAAGAATACATTCTGACACGTGATATACATATGTCGCTGACAGATTTTTGTTAACCAAAATGAGATTTTACCCCAGAATCTCTGAATCACCGGGCAGGCCCAAAACATATGGTATATATCAGCTAGATCTGATTTGCATCTAATACAACACAAACTATCTCTACCTTTTACCCACGATGAGAGAGACTTCGGGGTAACATATACCTGATATAAGATTTTAGTTTGTTGTTCTCTATAATATTCCCCTTTCATAGCTTTTGCTGCTCTTTTGACCGAGTTAGTCAAAAGCTCTGGCTCTATTGATATAGCCGGGCACTCCCTCCATCTTAGAGTAAGATATCTAATATTACTCAGATCTTGATTAGCTAGCAAGGCCCCATATATGGGTGGGATCGAGAGTTTCCCTATGCTAAATAGACAGAGGATTTGTTTTAAGGCTTTGTTATTCCACTCCAGGCTTGGCGTCTTCAAGATTTCTTCAGCATAATGCCGAAGTTGCAAGAAAGCAAAGTAATGGGAGTTGGTAATACCAAATTCTAACTTATATTCATCAAAGGAGGTATTCTCCACTATGTTAACTATTTGAATCATATACTTAACCCTAGCATTAGTCCATTTCCAGAATCTTGAAGAGTCATATCCCTCTGAGAACTCTGGGTTCCCTCTGATAGTTAGATACGGAGAGACCCTGAAGTTGGAGCCCGTTCTCACGCAAAACTTGCGCCACGCTCGTATCGGTTGTTCAATAATTATTAATTGTTTGATCCTTTTAGGAATTTCGGGTGATGGCATATGAGTTAGGGCTTTCAAAGAAAACGGTGCGACAAGCCCTTCCTCTATAACATATACCGAGAAGTGATCCGTCTCTAAGAACCAACCTGCTACATACTTCATGTTAGGAGCTAAGTTGTAAGCTTCGAGGTCCGGGATGGCCATTCCCATCCCCTTCTTCCCAGCAAACATACGCTTCATGGCTATCCTAGCTCTACTATTCTTCCAAATGAATTGCCTGATATATTTATTAATTATCAAGCTGTCCCTCTTTGCCAAGAGAAGTGGCATAGCCTGGAATACGTAGAGAAATTTAGGTAATGAGATCATTTTTATTAACTGAATCCTGCCAGATAAAGACAAAGGCAGATTCATTCATCCATCTATCTATATCTTCTTTAAGTGATGAGATAAGAGGGAGGAAGTTTAAACTATACCACCTCCCTGGGTCGCGTGAGAATTTCAGTCCCAGATATGAAATATATTCTTTTGTTTCCATGAAAGGTGTTGTAGGGGAGTCCTTATTTTTAATCAGCCACAATATTTCGGATTTACTCTTATTTATTACAAAAACTGTAAAGGTCTGGAATCTATCCAATGCATCAACAATTTATGATAAATTATTACCCAAATTTTGTGTAAAGATAAGCAAGTCATCAGCATAGATTGCCTGTTGTATCCTACCTTGTCCTATATCTATTCCTTCTAGATACTCTCTGAAATAAATGGCTAAGGGTTCCAGAGATAAATTAAATAGCAGGGGTGAAATAGGACACCCCTGCCTTGTCCCCCATTGTAGATTGAATTTGTCCGAAAGAGTGGAGTTGATAACTAGAGCAGCTTGGGGTGTATTATACAATAATGAGATAATATTTACAAAATTCCCCTTAATTCCAAAATTTCCCAAGGTGGTGAACACATGTGATCCCAAATCAGAGAATCAAAAGCCTTCTGCGTGTCTATAGATATAATGTATTGGTAGAGGTATTTGCAGCAGAAATAGTAAGGTTCTTATGCCACTTTATAGATCATTAGTTAGGCCTCATCTTGAGTATTGTGTGCAGTTCTGGAGACCATATCTTCAGAAGGATATTAACAAACTTGAATCTGTGCAAAGGAGGGCTACCAAAATGGTACATGGTCTAAAAAATAAAACTTACCAGGATAGGCTCAATGACCTAAATATGTATAGCTTAGAGGAGAGAAGGGAAAGAGGTGATATGATAGCAACTTTCAAGTACATTAAAGGGTTTAGTAAAACTGAGGCTGTGGGTATTTTACATAAAATGGAAAATTCAAGAACAAGGGGTCATGAGCTCAAGCTAAAGGGTAGTAGATTCAGGAGTAATTTGAGGAAGCACTTCTTTACAGAAAGAGTGATTGATTTATGGAATAAACTTCCTCAAGAGGTAGTAGCAACAAACACTGTGGGGGACTATAAAAATGCATGGGACAAGCATAGGGCTATCCTACGAACTAGATAAGTTTATACTGTTAGGTAAGGTCGGGCAGACTTGCTGGGCCTATGGCTCTTATCTGCCGTCAATATCTATGTTTCTATAATGGCAGCATCCTTAGCTAGGAATGATCCCCCTTTATTCGCTATATCACAATCATTTATTGCTAGTTCTAATTTTCTGATATTCTTTACCAGCGTCCTACCTTTCATAAATCCGGTTTGGTCCGGATGCACAAGTGGACCAATGGCTATCTGAAGTCTATTCGCCAGAATATGTGTTAGTATCTTGTAGTCCACATTCAACAGGGAAATGGGTCTATAAGACTCAATGCATTTCAGATCCTTCCCCTGTTTTGGTATCAGGACAATCCTGGATTCATTAAAGTATTTGGTTGGACTGTTCCCCCCTATTAGAAAGGAGTTATACATATCCCTTAATGTAGAAATTATTTTATCCCCAATGATCTTATATAGCTCCCCAGGGATGTCATCAGGTCCCGAAGCCTTATTAAGTTTTAATTTGTTAATAGCTTTGCTTATTTCCTCCTGGGTTATTGGGGTATTCAGCATTTCGAGATCTTCTTTCTTAACCTGGGGGGGCCTAATACTTTCCCAAAACTGCTCCTTGTTACAGTATTCAACTTCTCTCTCCCTATACAATTTTTGAAAATGAAGTTGGAATTCCTTAACATTATCCAGTGGCTGAGAAATGACTTTGCCTTCCATTTTAATACTCGTTATATTTTTGCTTGATTTCTGAAAGTTAATCATTTTAGCCAGGAATTTCCCTGTCTTATTACCATAAACCATAAATTTGCTGTTCCGTCTTGTTTCTGCTTGTATTTCTCTTGATATACACCAATCATCCCTCTGTTTCTTAGCCTCTAAATATTGTTTCCAGTTCTCACTATTATTATTCTGTATATATCTTTGAAATTTATTAACAATCTGATTCGTAAGTTGTAACCAATGATTGTTATTTTTTTTTTTTTGCTTTAGCCAAAAAGGCTATTATTTCTCCTCGAATTACTGCCTTAAAGGCTTGCCATAGTATCTCTATATTCTCAACATATCCCTTATTTTTATCCAGGTATTCCTGCCATTTACTAAGCAAAAAATTCCGGAATTTCAGATTTGTATATAAATAACTTGGGAAGAACAACCTATTTAATAAATTATTAGCATTAATTACTAAAGAGAGCAAAATTGGCGCGTGATCAGAGAGAGTTATTGGCGTTATTATTGTTTTTTGAACCAAGGTGAACAATTTCTTACTAATTAGAAACATATTAATACGAGCGAGGGACTTATATGCTTTGGAGAGGCAAGTATATTCTTTACTGTCTGGAAAAGTGTTTCTCCATATATCTAAAAGATCTAGGTTATAACAAAATTTTTGAAGTATTCTAGTGTCCCTATTACCTGAGTGCTGCTTCCCTGCCTGTTGTTTCCTATCTATTAATCCTGATGCCACCATATTCAAATCCCCGTCAAGAATAATATTCCTATATGATCCCATCAGTTTATCCTGCAGCATTTTCCAGAAACAGTTTTTCTTTTAATTTGGGCCATATACATTACACACTGTGACTCTCTTCACCCCTAATTCCATTTCCAGAATGATAAATCTACCCTGTGGATCTATTTCTTTCTTCACAATTTGATATTGCATATTTTTCCTGAACAGAATGGCAACCCCTTTTTTCTTATGAATAGCCGGAGCATATACCACTTCTCCAACCCATCCCCACTTAAGCTTCTGACTTTCCCCCGCATCAAGATGCGTTTCTTGCAGCATACCTATGTCTACTTTAAGTTTATTTAGATGTTTCAGAACTGCTTTCCTTTTTATTGGGGAATTAAAACCGCCTATGTTCCAGGAACCTATCTTATACTTCCCACTCATTCAGAGTTCAGCCCATACTTCACCCCCTAGCTCCCGGCCTGGTCAGAGGGGGGGGGGGGAGAGGAAGAGAGATGAGAAAAAAAAAGGGGGTCCAATCATCCATCCACAACCCACCCCCTCCCCATCCAATCCCTTATCATTATATTCTGAAAATCCCCCATATGGATCTCCTGACAACATGATATTTCCTGAACTACGGACCATCCTAATCAGACAGAGACACAATATATCCTAAACTGTATCCTTCCCTATCACCTAACTTCCTCTAGTAGGAATTTTTCTGCTTCCTGAGGCTTATCAAAGGTCTTGAACCCATCTGGGGTTTTAATACTTATTTTAGCTGGATATAATAATCTAACTGTTCTACCTTCCTTTATTAGTTTAGAGCATAATGGTGCACAAAGTTTCCTCCTGTTGGAGGTTTCATAAGAGAAGTCCTGAAAGATAAGACATTTCTTATATTGATAAAATACCTCCCTCTGGAGTCTATATGCCTGTAAGATCTTTATCTTATCCTGATAATTCAAGTAACGAACAATAATCGGTCTTGGCCTATTTTCCCCCACTTCCTGCGTCCTAAAATTCCCAATCCTATGGGCACGCTCCACTAACATTGCCTGCTTATCTACCGGGATTTGTAATAAAGTAAGTAACTGAACTGCAGCAAAGTGCAGGAGATCCTTTTCCAACAGGTTTTCAGAAATTCCAATAATGCGCAAGTTATATCTCCTCGACCTGTTTTCAAGGTATTCAACCTTGTCACTTAAACATTTAACTTGTTTCTGTATAGCCGATAGCTCTCTATCTTTCTCAATATCTCTATCCTCTAAATCCGAGATACGCTGCTCAACTAAACCTAACCTTGCAGAAATTTGTTTTGTTTCTTGTGAGATTACCTCTATGGTGCTTTGTATTGCCTCAAATTTGGGTAGAAAGAGAGTGATGATTTGTTTCAGCAGTTCAGTATTTGTTATTAAGTCTGGCCCTGGATCTTGTGAGGTTTCTATAGCAAGCTCTGTGCTACGCCTAGGCTGCTTTTTTTCCTGTTGCCTTCTCCCTGTCATGGCTACTGTTTTAGTATTAGATACTGAAGATATATATTTATCCATAGGGGATATATGGGCAAATGAAAAAAGATAATTCAATCTTCCATATATGTTATCTGCCAATCCTTGAGCATAAGTTAGGCCCTAGCTAATTTAATTCTGACCCTGGCTCCTACATTTAGCATCAATCCCCAGCACTCCCCAAATCCCTAGGACAAACCTAAGTAGTATCTACAACCAATGTTATGAACAAAATGTGCACCAATATTAATTTGTATCCTTAATGAACATTAATAAACAAAAAAGAAGAAGAAAAAAAGTTATTACCCTTGAAGAGGAAAGAGATACTAAAAAACAAAAATTACCCTCTAAGAGGAAAGAGAGAAAAAAAAGAGAAAAATCAAGAATACAAAAACAAATTACATACTATCTTGCAAGTAATACAAGAAGAAAATAATCTTCCATTAGTTATGTAACATTTTAGTACTTGATAAGTCCAGAGTCAGTGCCAGCTTTACTCAGCCCTATTTTCAGCCGAAGGAAAGCAGCCTTATTCTTGCAGATACATCCTTAAGTGTCCAAGGAGATTATTTATTTTCTTCTTATTCCAGAAAGCTCTAGACAAGTAGATATAAACACAAAAGGATGCCACATGTGTGTATCAATATCATCAAGTGTGGAAAAAAGGGAAGGGGAAGCACAGGGTACTCACAGATTTTAGCGGCACTCACATGTGCCAGTAGTTGCGGGCTGGGCCTTTAGCAGCAGTCCAGCATGCTGTTTCTCACTGAACGTTGTTGCTCCTCAGTTTGTGCATGCAAAGGGAAAAAGAAGAAAGAGAAAACAAACAGGGCCATCCCTGTTTAAATCCGTTTGGAGCAGGTACAAAGCTTATATCTACGTGTGCAGGGTACTCACAAAAACGGCGGCACTCTGTTGTGCCTAGTGATGCTGGCTAGGCCTTTGACAGCAGCCCAGCACGCTGCCTCTCCGCCACTCCTTCACCGATGCAGATGGCTCTCTCACATATATAACAGAGAGAGGGGAACAGGGACACAAGGCCTCATGTGTGTAAGACTGTAAGATGGATTGCATAAACTTTGTGTATAATTTTCAGAATATTACTCACAAAAAAAACGGCACATCAGTGTGCCATTATAGGCAGGCTGGACCTTTCACAGCAGTCCAGCACGCTGATTTCTGCGACGGAACCGTCCGTCCCCTTATGCATTACTATGTCTGTAATCTGTAGTCCTTTTCTCTATTTTTCCCCTTTCTTATCAGAACAAAGTAAAACAAATAAAACAGCAGCTGGACACCACTTTCAAAAAGGGATGGGGCAGTGGGGGTTATCCCTTATGTTCCACAGCACCTTTTCAGGGGGTAGCTGGCTGCTCTGACTATGCCAGCCTGTAATCCTCTATATGCACTAACTGTGCTTATGACTCACGGCCTAGGATGCTGCGGGTGGGGGGGGGAGCGGCCAGAGGGGCTAGGAGAGATAAGTGTGGCAGCAATATTGCAACCAATTTAGGCGTGTCTTATATGCGAGGAGCTGGTAACTACAGCCCTCACATTAGGATCCTGCCACTGTCACGCTCAGCTGCTGGGAAGCTCTGCAGTCCTCTCTGTGTGCTTGATTGACAGGTGTCTGAGCCACCCCTTCCTGATGATGTCACAACCAGGCTTTTTATTCTGGCTTCCTGTTTCTCCAGTGTCCGTTTGTTTGTTAACTTTGAGGCTTCTGTTAGGATTTCGCTGAGGAATCTCTCTAACTGCTGCTTTTCTGTTGACAATCTCTCCAAGGATTTACTATGCTGGATTAACCTTCAACCTCCTGAATACCTGTCTCCAAACAATGCAAGTACTGTTTGTTTTGTGAAACTTCCAATCTTCCTGTTTACCTGCTGCAATCCCTGCATATTCAGACTACTCTGTGTAGTGCAAACTATTCAAATACTGTTATTTCTGTGAATCCTTCAATCTGCATGTTTACCTGTTTCCAAACTCTGCAAATACAATTATTCAGTGTAAACCTTCAAACTGCTTGATGTCCTGTTGCCAGTCTCCACAAGTACTGATTAATCTGTGTTAACCTTCAAACTACCAGCTTACCTGTTGCTATCACTGCAAGTTCTGACAACACAGTGTTAACCTTCAAACTACCTGATTTCATGTTGTTAATTCTGCAAGTTCTGACTACACAGTGTTTACCCTCAAACTGCCTGATTACCTGTTGCATACTCTGCAAAGACTGTCTACACAGTGTTAACTCTCAAACTGCCTGATTACCTGTTGCATACTCTGCAAAGACTGTCTACTCAGTGTTAACCCTCAAACTGCCTGATTACCTGTTGCATACTCTGCAAAGACTGTCTACACAGTGTTAACCTTCAGACTGCCTGATAACAAATGACCTACTCCTGCATTATTAACTGTTTCCTGTTTTACCCTTCTTCTGTCTGAGTATAAGTGACTTTCCCTGCTCTCCTGATTCAGTGGAAGGCATTTCCTGAAACCAGTTCCTTATTCAGAAGTCTATCTGGCTGATATCATGAATTACTTTGGCACAGGCTAACCCTGCTCCATATCGTGAGTACTTTGTTTTTTGGAGGTTGTCGTGGGGTCACGTCCTGGATTAAACTCAGAGTGCAAGGGTGTTGTTTAAGTTCGCCCTTGCATTTGGGTCTACTTCTGGATATTTCCTAACCTGACAGTACAAACGGACCATAATATGGACCCTGACGAGTTATCCAGGGCTGTGGCTCTACAAGGGCAACTTCTAGGAAATCATTCTGCTCATTTGCAATCTTTGGATTCCAAGCTTGACCAGATTACTGCTCTGCTACATAACCTCTCCACTCCTTCTCAAGCGACGGTGACTCCTGCTGCCACTGCTACTAGCACCAATGCTGTCTTTAATCCACCTCAAACTGTTGGACAGAATATACCACGAATCCCACTTCCAGATAAATATGACGGTAATCCTGAAGAATGCTGTGGATTCCTTAATCAGTGTCGTTTACACTTCAGAAACAATCCTCAAGTTTTTTCCAATTCTACTTCCAAAATCACCTTTATTATTTCTCTCTTGAAGGGTAAGGCTCTAGCCTGGGTGTCCCCTCTTTTAGAGAAGAATGATCCGTTACTACAGGATGTGGAATTATTTGTGTCCATTTTTTCTTCTGTTTTTGACAAACCTGGGAGGTCTGCAGCTGCTGAGGCAGGATTGTTGGATCTGAGACAGGGATCCCTTTCGGTAGCTCAATATGCTATTGAATTCAGGAATTTAGCCGCAGAAACTGATTGGAACCATGGAGCCTTACGGGCAGCCTTTCGCAAAGGACTTTGCGAACGCCTTAAGGATGAACTAGTATTTTGGGAACTCCCCGATTCATTGGAGGGTCTTATCAATTTATGTATTACTCTTGACGCCCGGCATTCTGAACGTCTTCAGGAGAGAGATAGGAATCGGAGATCCTTTGTTAAATCTTCATTTCGTCCTCCTATTCGAACCTCAAGTCTTTCTAATAATAATTCCCAATCTCCTGAGTCTGTGGAATCCATGGAAGTAGGAGCTATTAAAGGCGTACTCTTGGGTTATGTCTGTATTGTGGTACCAAAGGACATTTACTGAAGGACTGTCCTATCGAATTGTATTCAGGGGCTCCTCTACCTAAGGGAAGGACCTATCCCCTCTCTCGTCAAGAAAATGTCTCTCTTGAGGAATACATAAAGGACAACTTAGCCAGAGGATTCATTCGTCCTTCCTCTTCACCTGTGGGTGCAGGTTTTTTCTTCATTGGGAAAAAAGATGGAGGTCTTCGTCCCTGTATTGATTATCGAGCCTTGAATCAGATTACTGTCAAAAACAGCTATCCTTTGCCGCTCATTTCTGAGTTATTTGATCGTCTTCAAGGTGCTTCTATTTTTTCCAAGTTAGATCTCCGTGGGGCCTACAATCTGGTCAGAATCCGTAAAGGAGACGAATGGAAGGCGGCATTTAACACTAGATTTGGTCACTATGAGTATCTAGTAATGCCATTTGGATTGTGCAATGCACCAGCAGTATTTCAGCACTTTGTTAACGAAATCTTCAGAGATTATCTAAATCAATTTGTTATCATTTACCTCGATGACATTCTAATCTATTCAAAAACATTACAGGAACATGTACATTATGTAAGACTGGTTCTTCAGAGGTTACGAGACAACTCCCTGTTCGCTAAATTGGAGAAATGCTCTTTTCATCAGAGTTCCATCCCCTTTTTGGGGTATATCATTTCTGAATCAGGTTTTGAGATGGATCCTGCTAAACTGTCGGCTATCAAGGACTGGCCCAGACCAACTACTCTCAAATCCCTGCAGAGGTTTCTTGGCTTTGCCAATTACTATAGAAAGTTTATAAAGAACTTTGCTGACATCACGTCTCCACTCACTTCTCTTACTAAGAAAGGGCAAAATTGTAAGAACTGGTCCTCTTCGGCAGTACAGGCTTTTGAAACGCTAAAATCAGCATTTTCTTCTGCACCTCTTCTCAGTCATCCAATTCCTGATTTCCAGTTTATTTTGGAGGTTGACGCTTCCTCTATAGCAGCTGGAGCTGTTCTCTCCCAACGTGATCCGACTACCAGCAAGATACATCCTGTGGCGTTTGTAAGGAAAGTGGTTGCAGTAATTGCTCATATAACACTTGCTTAAATTTGTGTGACTTTGCCTTTAAGAGAGTGAAAGCATTGCACTAACTTGGGTGACTTTGCCTTTAAGAGAGTGTGCCTTTAACAGAGTAAAAGACATTAATTAACTTCAAGTAGATGACACTGAATTTTGCTAAGTCATGCTACAAGTGGTAAACAACCGATGGATGCTGATGATAAGAAGTCAAAACCCAGACAGAACAAGGGTGTAACCTTGGCAGGGGTCACTTACTGACATTAAGGAACACATTGGTATAGGGGCTAATGCCATGGTAATATTGTTAATTATTATTAAGTGCAATAGGCTAAGTAATATTAATTGCAATAGGCTAAGTAATAAAGCCATTATTGATGTTTAGCTATTAATTATATCTATGGAAAGATTGTTAAACCTATTATTGATGTATTTGACAAAAGTAACTGCATAAGACCACATAATTAATGTTAGGCAGAAAAACATGTTTGTTTGAAACTAAAGATGACGGCATTGCAGTTTAGGGATACGTCAGAGATAGTACCTGGGTATGCCCTGATAAGCTTGGTTGAGGCTAAAGACAGACTGGCCAGATGTCTTGGGCCAGGGCCAACCTCAGAGGGTGCGGTCTCAGGATCTGTGGAGTTGCGCCAAAACTGTTACACAAGTGAACAGTATAAAGAGGGGTACATCTAGGCAATCTGATCAGTTGTCTGATTGTCATGTATTGATTGTCATGTCTGATGTCTGAGTCAGTCTGAGAGTCTGAGTATTGGTGGTGTGTGTGTATTTGAGTGTATTTTTGGGACCCATGGATGGACGCATCCTCGGTGTTGTTTTTTCCCGCTGATCGCCTGTTTTCTCCTGGTCCAAAGATTGCCCAGATGTCCCCTCCCATTGCGCCCCAGAAGCGGCAGGATAGAATGATGCAAACAGAGATCACGGTGATGTATTAATTTGTTTGTTTAAAACTAGCTAGACTTGTCTTAGTGGTAATACAACATAAGATTGTTATCAGTCGTTGCGCAGGCAACTAAATGTAACTGAAAACTGTATAGATAGTTGTATCTAGAATTGTTTATATAAGCATTGCAATTGCATAGAGTGTTATAAGTATGAATAGTGGTTTGTGGTATTTTGTTTCCATGATTATGTTGCAGAATAAACCATCATTGTTATTATAAGATTGTGAAAACCTGTGTAATGTGTCAGTCATTTCCTTGCTGAAAAGTGATATATATGATAACATCATATCCTGAAAAAAGAATCACATAACAGGCGTTCTTTTCGAAAAAATTCAATCCTGCCGAGTTAAATTATGATGTGGGCAATAAGGAGCTTTTGGCTATAAAATTAGCTTTGGAAGAATGGAGGCATTGGTTAGAGGGTACCAGTCAACCTTTTTTCATTCTGACAGATCACAAGAATCTTTTATACCTCCAAACAGCTACACGTCTCAATCCTCGTCAGGCTCGGTGGGCCTTGTTCTTCTCCAGGTTTAATTTTGTACTTTCCTATGTTCCTGGTTCAAAAAATTGCAAGGCAGATGCTTTATCTAGGCAGTTCCAATCTTCTGAACCTTCTCCATTGGATTCAGAACCTATACTACGTCCAGTCAAAGTTTTGGCTCAAGTATCCTCTTTTCCAGTACAGGCTTTACATGCTGCTCAAGTCCGGGTACCATCTTCTTGCAAACTACCTTCTGGTATCCTGTATGTACCCAAAGGATTACGTCTTCAGCTTTTACGTTGGGCTCATGACAACATTTCAGCAGGTCATCCGGGAATAACCAATACATTGTGGAAACTGAAGCAGCATGTTTGGTGGTCCACTATGAGGAGGGATGTTAAGGATTATATTGCTGCTTGTAGTTCTTGTGCTTCGAACAAACAATCTTCTCATCGACCGTTTGGTCTATTACACCCTCTTCCTATTCCTCATTACCCTTGGTCTCACTTATCCATGGACTTTGTTACAGATCTTCCTGTTTCTGCTGGAAATACGACCATTTGGGTAGTGGTGGATCGGTTCTCCAAGTCTGCTCACTTCATACCTCTTCCAGGCTTGCCTACAGCTCAAAGACTTTCTGAACTCTTTGTTCTACATATATCTCGTTTACATGGTTTTCCCACTGACATAGTCTCAGATCGTGGAGTCCAATTTGTTTCCAAATTTTGGAGGTCTTTTTGTAAACACTTCAGAATCAACATATCACTTTCTACTGCACACCATCCTCAATCCAACGGACAGACTGAGCGTGTAAATCAAGCCTTGGAATCTTTTCTAAGACATTATGTAGACCATCACCACTCCAACCGGTCTCAGTTATTGCCTTTGGCGGAATTAGCTCACAACTCACGTTATAACGCCTCATTACAGACCTCTACCTTTAAGGCAGCTTATGGATTTGAACCTAGAACCTTTCCTATGATTACCAGTTCTACTGAAGTCCCTGGAGCAGATCGTATAGTGAAAAATCTCAGTAATCACTGGCAACTCATTCGTCAAAATATACTCTCTTCTTCCTTAAGACATAAGAAATATGCTGATCGCAGAAGGTGCAAGGCTCCTTTACTTCGTACTGGAGACAGAGTATTTTTATCCACCAGATTCATACGTCTAAAACAACCTTGTACCAAGTTGGGTCCTAAGTACATTGGACCTTTTCAAATTGTTTCCAGAGTTTGTTCTTCTGCATACCGCCTGTCCTTACCCAAGACTCTCAAGATCCATCCAGTGTTTCATGTCTCCCTACTCAAGCCAGTCATCTACAATCGGTACTCTATCAAGAGTAAACCACCTCCTCCACTTTCCGTAGAGGGAACTTCTGAGTTTGAAGTCAGCCAGATTCTCGATTCCAAGCTACGGGGCAATTGGCTGTACTACCTGGTCCATTGGAAGGGTTATCCTATCTCTGAACGATCTTGGGAACCGGCCTATCATGTTCATGCTCCAGCTCTTGTCAAGTCTTTTCACAAGAAATACCCTGCCAGGCCCGGTCGGGTCCCCCGGAGGGGTCCTTGAGGAGGGGGCACTCTCATGCTCAGCTGCTGGGAAGCTCTGCAGTCCTCTCTGTGTGCTTGATTGACAGGTGTCTGAGCCACCCCTTCCTGATGATGTCACAACCAGGCTTTTTATTCTGGCTTCCTGTTTCTCCAGTGTCCGTTTGTTTGTTAACTTTGAGGCTTCTGTTAGGATTTCGCTGAGGAATCTCTCTAACTGCTGCTTTTCTGTTGCCAATCTCTCCAAGGACTTACTATGCTGGATTAACCTTCAACCTCCTGAATACCTGTCTCCAAACAATGCAAGTACTGTTTGTTTTGTGAAACTTCCAATCTTCCTGTTTACCTGCTGCAATCCCTGCATATTCAGACTACTCTGTGTAGTGCAAACTATTCAAATACTGTTATTTCTGTGAATCCTTCAATCTGCATGTTTACCTGTTTCCAAACTCTGCAAATACAATTATTCAGTGTAAACCTTCAAACTGCTTGATGTCCTGTTGCCAGTCTCCACAAGTACTGATTAATCTGTGTTAACCTTCAAACTACCAGCTTACCTGTTGCTATCACTGCAAGTTCTGACAACACAGTGTTAACCTTCAAACTACCTGATTACATGTTGTTAATTCTGCAAGTTCTGACTACACAGTGTTTACCCTCAAACTGCCTGATTACCTGTTGCATACTCTGCAAAGACTGTCTACACAGTGTTAACTCTCAAACTGCCTGATTACCTGTTGCATACTCTGCAAAGACTGTCTACTCAGTGTTAACCCTCAAACTGCCTGATTACCTGTTGCATACTCTGCAAAGACTGTCTACACAGTGTTAACCTTCAGACTGCCTGATAACAAATGACCTACTCCTGCATTATTAACTGTTTCCTGTTTTACCCTTCTTCTTTCTGAGTATAAGTGACTTTCCCTGCTCTCCTGATTCTGTGGAAGGCATTTCCTGAAACCAGTTCCTTATTCAGAAGTCTATCTGGCTGATATCATGAATTACTTTGGCACAGGCTAAACCTGCTCCATATCGTGAGTACTTTGTTTTTTGGAGGTTGTCGTGGGGTCACGTCCTGGATTAAACTCAGAGTGCAAGGGTGTTGTTTAAGTTCTCCCTTGCATTTGGGTCTACTTCTGGATATTTCCTAACCTGACAGCCACCTAATACAAAATATGCAAACCCGGTTCGGGGATGTATTAAAAGAGAATTCACGCTTACCCTCAGGCCGCTTCCCTTCGCCCGAACAGCACCCGCCTGCTCTTCTGCCGGCTGTGGAACCCAGCGTCTGTTCCAGTCTCCTCACTCCCGGTGTTCTGAACTCTACGATGATCCTCTCCACTCCCTAGCGCGTCTCATGCGCCATCTTCAAGCGTGCTACGTCAGTACGTAGGAATAAATTAATACATTTTTTTAAAGAGATATGAAAGGTGTTTGACAGGAAAGGGCTCAATATATATATATACGTGTGTATATTTCTATGTGTGTATGTATATGTGTGTATATATGTGTATGCATGTATGTGCACACATGCATACATACACATATATAAGGTATACACACACACTTATGTTCCAGAGCACCTTTTCAGGGGGTAGCTGGCTGCGCTGACTATGCCAGCCTGTAATCCTCTATATGCACTAACTGTGCTTATGACTCACAGCCTAGGATGCTGCGGGCGGGGGGGGGGGAGCGGCCAGAGGGGCTAGGAGAGATAAGTGTGGCAGCAATATTGCAACCAATTTAGGCGTGTCTTATATGCGAGGAGCTGGTTACTACAGCCCTCACATTAGGATCATTTGGTGACCTTAATCACTTTAAGGACAACATTAAATTCTACACTAGATTTATCGATGACGTGTTGATAATCTGGCAGGGGAATGTGTCACAAATTGATGAGTTTGTTAAATCATTGAATAACAACAGCATGAATCTCAAATTTACCTATAGTTGGAGTAAAGAAAGCATTAGTTTTCTTGACCTAACAATAAAAGTAGAGGGAGAAAGTAAAACAGTAGCAATGGAGGCATTCAGAAAGAAAATAGCTGGCAATACCATCTTGAGAGCGGAGTCTAACCACCCTAAACACTTAAAAATGGCCATTCCCAAAGGCCAATTTATGAGGCTACGTAGGAACTGTAGTGATATTAAAGATTATGATAAACATGCAGATCTCTTAAATACACGTCTAGTAAAGAGAGGCTATAATAAGAACCTTTTACTAACTACACAAGAGAATGTTAGGTTAATGGATAGGAATGACTTACTTCAGGACAAATATAAGCCTAGAATTAAGAACTCTGAAGAGACTATTGTATTTTCTACACAATATAGTCAACAGTATAACAAAATATGCAACATAGTCAAAAGATATCTTCCGATTTTGGAGAAAGAACCTACACTAACTAATATTTCGACCAATGGTGTTAAATTCGTTTCTAGAAGGGCTAAGACGTTGAGCCAATATGTAAATAGGAATTTTTCAGAATCAGATACACTATCCATGCCTAGGACAGAAAGCTGGCTTAGATCTAAGAATGGGACTTTCAAATGTGGAGTCAGACCTTGTAAGTCTTGTCAATATGTAAAACCAGGTGAATTTTTTGTGTCTCACTTTACTAAATGTGAATTCCAAATTTACAGACATTTTACTTGTCAGTCTGACTACGTGGTCTACTTGATTTATTGCAAAATGTGTGGCTGTCAATATACAGGAAGAACTATAAGACCCATAAAAGATCGTATACGAGAGCATCTTTTGTCTTTAGAAGCTTTGGAGCCAAAAACTCCTGTGGCCAAGCATTTTGCGAGACATCGAGTAGGCCAATCATACACTAAAACCATGTTAGAACAGATTCTGTTGCTTTTTCAATTTCAAGTAATAGATAGAATTCCAAAACTCAATACAGGGGGAGATAGATTAGCCAAACTAAACAAAAAGGAAGCCTTCTGGATCTTTAAATTAGAAACTGGTAGTCCTAAGGGAATGAATAAAATTTGGGATCTTAAATTGTACACAGGTATATAGATCTAATTTGAATAATGAATAATGTAGAATTATACTTCGTTGAGGAACCCAATTTTTACCCTTATCTCCAAACTCAGTATTATTAAGCCTGAAATGAAACTATTATGGCAAAAAATATCTAATATCTAATGTGTGTAAAAAATCAGCACAAATAACATTGTATATATATCATAAGAAATAAAAACTCTGTCACTCTGTTCCATATGTGCTAAAAAGTAAAAAGTAGTTTGTATCAGATTGTACTAAGGTATCGCTACATATATATACACATTAAGCTTACCCCATTAATTGAATAAAGTAAATATTTCTCCTTACCAGATATTTAGAATAGTATATAAATGTTTTTATTTTTTCATTTCTATTACCTATGTTCTTAATAGAGTATGTAAATATGTCCCTTTGTCCGGTAATAATGTAGCCCCTCTGTCACTTAAAATAAATGGATATTTATCTACCAACAACACACCACATATTGTTGTGAAAATTAAAATGTGGACAGGTGCCGAAGGGGTTAAGTTAAATTTACCGGTATAAAGGGCAGTACAGGGAATCAGCTGCTATCCCTGATGAAGTGCTTTTTGTAGCAGGAAACGCGTCGGAGAGCAGCCTCTCCTGTGTGCTTGGGTGTAATTACTATGATGTGTGCTTTAATTTTTAAACTGTAACTAATAAATTGTTGTTTTAACTATCCATCTACAGTGCAGTTTGCAATCCTTTCCATCAAAGTGGTTGTGTTGCTCGTTTTTTCAGCATTGGGAAATCGCTGTATTGAAAGGATTGTGCATTCAGCCTAGGCTCTGAGGTGATAGTGCAAGTGTAAGTGCTGCTGGAAACGTGCAATCAATTGAGCTGAACAGCAGGTGTGTACAGCGTTCCGGATCACAAGGAGAGTAACATAGTTGGCTAGCATCGTGCTTCCCCTCCCTGCAGTGAGTAGGACCGACAGGACGAATTGTCTGAAGCTATAAGGTATTGTCCGGTGTGGGGGTAAATTGCCTTAACTTTGTGAAGAATTTGTTTGTACCTTGTGATGAAAAGATAAGGAATTTCTTGCTATAGACTGTACCTGTGAATTGGTGTATTAGCGAATAAATACCTGCTAGTTCATATGCTCTACATGTTCACTTATACCTTGAGGCTCTTTCACTGAGACTTCACTTATATTGAGTATACCAGGTTGTGATACGCACCAAGAGTTGGAAGTGAATATATAAAGACATCTATCTTCTATGCACACAGCATATACATATTTTACAGAATCACTATACGCTTGCACATTAATATCACTCAGAGAGAATCTAGCGACTAATACCGTTTTGCCGAATATGGTGTACTTTGGAATCCTTGTATGAATGTTGATGCTGAGTTACCTAGGAGTCAGCACTGAATGGCTAAAATGGAAGGCTGTCAAAATAACTTAAATAAGGAGGCAGTGTGATAAACCAACATGAAAATATGAATATTTCACATTCCAATGTTCTTCACATAACAACATAATCTATTTATTCATAGATATTTCTACATATATCTGATGTTTTTGGAACAATATAGCTCTATAAATATATATAGATTATTATATATATGTATAGATATATACAGATATATATATAGGAACATCAAATTTATAAATAAATAGAACATATTTTGCTTTGTGGAGAACATTTCAATGTATAATATTTATAGTAAATACATACGGGTCTATTTTTGAAATGTCTGTCCGACATGATCCGATCAGAGGATTGTGTCCGACAGACATCGCTGAATGCGGAGAGCAATACGCTCTACGCATTCAGCATTGCACCAGCAGCTCTTGTGAGCTAGCACAGGTTATTTTTCCACTTTTCTGGCTCCAATGACTCCTGTGGGGGAATAATTTAACACATGCGCAATATTTGAAGTTCGACTTTTGCGTGCATAGGATTAGCGCCAGAGCGAACACTTTTTACTTTTAACATATAATATGCACACTACCCTAGAAGCTTACTTCTAAGCTCAGTTAGCACGCGAGCATGAGGGATGAATAGCTCTCCACTTGTAATTGAGCCCTTAATCCGAAAGCTAAAATAGCAAAACGTTACTGTGTCACACAGAAACCTTTGTCAAATGCGTACAACATGGACTGAAAATTTAAAATAACAAAAGGTATTTTTCTATATGGTGGATAATTTTTCTTATTAGAGCACCCTGATGGATGTTACAGTTGGTGTAAGGAGTGCATATCTTCTGCTTGGAAGTAGTATATATCATTGTGAACTGCTGGTGCAATGCTGCCCCCTGCAGATTCGCGCTAGCAGGGGGTGTCAATCAACTCGATTGTATTAGATCGGGTTGATTTCTGTCCGCGGCCTCAGAGGAATCGGACAGGTTATGGAGCAGCGGTCTTTAGACCTGAAGGCTCACCGGAAATAAGGGGCATCAAGTTCTATACGGAGCTTTATAAATTGACCCCTAAATGTGTGTTTGTCTACACTGCAAGTGAATATTGGAACACGTGTTGCAAAACCTAGTACCACATTTGTAGTTACCTTTATAAAACAGCCAATTGTTAACTTGTTGCTGTTTTCTTTTGTATAAACTAGAAAGTGTTTTCATTTTTTTATTATTTTTTTTTATACAAATTTAAAGATTTTATTGCCATATTCAGATCCCCTGATAAACTTAAAGGAACAGTCTAGTCAAAATTAAACTTTCATGATTCAGATAGAGCATGCCATTTTAAGCAACTTTAAGATTTACTCCTATTATCAATTTTTCTTTGTCTTCTTGGTATCTTTATTTGAAAAAGCAGGAATGTAAGCATATGAGCCGACCCATTTTTGGTTCAACACCTGGGTAGCACTTTCTGATTGGTGTCTAAATATTGTCACCAATAAACAAGCGCTACCCGGCTGCTGAACCAAAAATGGTCCGGCTCCTAAGCTTACATTCAAATAAAGATACCAAAACAACAAAATAAAATTGATAATAGGAGTAAATTAGAAAGTTGCTTTCAGTGTTCTATCTGAAACATGAAAGTTTCATTTTGACTAGACTATTCCTTTAAATATTTTTTATGAATGTCTGTTATATCATTGAATTGCTCTGTATACTATGTTGAGAAGACAATAGGGTTACAGCCTACATTGGAAAAAATATATATATATATATTTACTGTATATATATTTTTAAATCATACCTTTATAAGACCTAACTTCTTGTCTAATTTTTTCCAACACTTCAGATTGATAACCTCACTTTTCTAATCAATGTTGTAGCTCTGTTGACTGTTGCTGAAAAATAGCTTCATTATTCGTATTTCTCCTAAGCCTTATAAACTGGCCATTTCGGAATAGCCTTAGTGAAATGTTTCGGATGACCTGATTTTGCTTACAAAATTGCATTTCCTGCAGTGAATTTTCTGAATGATTTTATCACATTGTGCTGTTTGAAGGGACAGTCTACACCAGTATTGTTTAAAATATAGATAATCCCTTTATTACCCTTTTCCCAGTTTTGCATAAGCAACACAGTTATATTAATATACTTTCTACCTCTGTGATTAC
The DNA here is from genome assembly GCF_027579735.1 of Bombina bombina. Lineage (NCBI taxonomy): Eukaryota > Metazoa > Chordata > Amphibia > Anura > Bombinatoridae > Bombina > Bombina bombina. The sequence goes on along the minus strand of NC_069508.1, from coordinate 91,743,161 downwards.
CTTGTATCTAAGCCTATAACTGCCCCCCCCCCCATTTTAGTTCTTTTGACAGACTTGCATTTTAGCCAATCAGTGCTGACTCTTAGGTAATTCCACATTCATGAGCACAATGTTATCTATATGACACACATGAACTAATGCCCTCTAGTAGTGAAAAACTGTCAAAATGCATTCAGATAAAAGATGGCCTTCAAGGGCTAAGAAATTAGCATATAACCTACCTAAGTTTAGCTTTCAACTAAGAATACCAAGAGAACAAAGCAACATTTATGATTAAAGCAAATTGGAAATTGTTTAAGATTACATGCCCTATCTGATTCATGAAAGTTTATTTTTGAATAGACTGTCCCTGTAAGTAAGGTCCAGGAAATTAATCACAGTTCTATTATGCGTGCCAGTAAATTATAAGCCCAAAGGATTACTGTTTAGATACAATAAAAAATTGTTAAATATTTCATCTGTTAAATTGCCGTTGACAATAAAAAACATCATCTATGTAGTGGGTGTATAATATAATGTTATCATACCACACATTTTTAACATTATAAATAAATGATAGTTCCCAGCATGCCACTTAAAGGTTGGTATACGAGGGGGCAAGTTTCGCCCCATCACTGTGCTACACACTTGCAAAAAATATTTATTATCAAAAAAGAAAAAATTATATTTCAACAAAAATGACAAAATTTTACAGGTGTAACGCTTCACTGAATTTTCCAATGTTATTTCACGTTCTTAAAGGAACACTCAACCCAATTTTTTTCTTTCATGATTCTGATAGAGCATACAATTTTAAGAAACCTTTTAAATAACTCCTATTATTTATTTGTATTTGTTCTCTTGCTATCTTTATTTAAAAAGCAGGAATGAAAAGTTGAAGAGCCGGCCCATTTTTGGTTGAGAACCTGGGTTATGCTTGCTTATTGGTTTGCTAAATGTAGCCACCAATAAGCAAGCACTATCCAGGGTGCTCAACCTAAAATGGGCTGGCCCCTAAGCTTTCAATTCCTGATTTTTAAATATAGATAGCAAAAGAACAAAGAAAAATTGATAGTAGGAGTAAAGCAGAAAGTTGCTTAAAATTACATGTTCTATCTAAACCATGAAAGAAAAAAATTGGGTATAGTATCCATTTAAATTTTTAAAAAATTAGGTATTATGGTATACAGAGATGTAAATATCTATAACCATCCAGCTATAATCACTTTGCTATTGAACGTTTTGTAAAGTCTGTAAATAAACTACCTGTGCCTTCAAGATAGCTAAATTGTTTCTTAACCAAAGGTTGTAAGCAGGAAGTCCAACCATTCTGATAATGGCTGAAACAAAGAACCAATGCTGGAAATTATTGGCCTTCCCGGTGGATTGTCTGGATTTTTGTGCATTTTAAAAACATGATAGTATATTGGCAAAATAGGATCTGATGGTATTAAAATGTCTGCATCTTAAATTTTAAAGATTCCTAATTGTACCCCATCTAATATTAGTTGTTACAATTTTGGATTTAAATGTGTGGGATTTTTAGATAGTTAACGATATGTTGTAATAACTGACAATATATTGTAATATCTGACAATTGTCTATAGATATAAAATAATTATCTCTGTTCATAATTATCATGCTGCCGCCCTTGTCAGAATTTTTTATTACAATGTCTTGATAAATGTGGGTGTGATATTCAAAGTTAGCCTTTTTGCGCGCGTCTGATCATTTCTTGTTTGAAAATGTTTGACTTTCAACTTGTAATATGTGGGCAAAAAACTTTCTTCTAGCTAATTTAACACTCGAGCAGGAGCTGTAAATAGAGCGCCATTTGTAATCTAACCTTTAATGGGGTGAATTGTCCTATAAAAGAAAGTCAATCATATACATATTGGGGATGGTTTTGACAATTGCTATAATTTCTTTGTAAAACATTATCTTATTTCAAGACCTGGGCATCATTACAGGGGGGGCGAGGGGGGGGGGCAATCGCCCACCTTAGTTCCTTCTTTGCCCTACCTTGTGACCCCCAGCAGAGATGACAGTCAGGACCAGAACCAGATCAGTTTAAACAGCTGCACACAGTTGTTTTTTTACTGTGCACAGCTGCAGTTCTGGAACCTGCTGCCTACATAGAAGAAACTGGCATTTAACACTTCTCCCTGCCGGGTGACCCTCCAAACTAACGCAGGTATCCTCTATTACACGCTGACAGGATCTGTGTTACATCCATAGCCTTCCCCCTAACAGACCCAGCTAGCTACAATATGTTGTCATATGTTGCGGAGCTCCCACCCACCGGCTCTGAAGGCTGGATCCTGCACAGGAAGAGGAAATACCGGTGTTTGTGTATTACTGAGGCAGCATGGCCATGTGCAATTGTGCATCATAAACAGTGAGTGATTTTTAGCTACAGGTGCCTGGGGTCTTCCTAGAGAGGCTGAGCTAATGTTCCTCATGATATAGCTGCAAAATGTTACTGCATGCCTCCCAACATTTCAAAATTCAAAAGAGGGACACCCCCCCGCAAAAAAAATATGTGGGCGGGGCTTAAAAAATCATAAGGACAAAGTTATATAAATAAAAATTTTAATAAATTCATAGATTTTAATACACTTAGGCAGCAAATCAAACACAAGCTCAAACCATTGGTATGGCTATGTGAGCTATGTATTTAATTATCCTTTGCACAGACATTGCTAAATATTTTTATCTTAATTGGACATTTAATAATAAATTCTTTAAAACTGCTCTCTGCATTCCCCATTAATATTCTAAATTCTGGCCTTTAAAGTCAGCAAAAATGCACAGTAGCACACTACATAGTATACACTTATACATGCAGATACACACAAACACTACATAGCATACACTTATACATGCAGATACACACACACTACATAGTATACACTTATACATGCAGATACACACACACACTACATAGCATACACTTACACATGCAGATACACACACACTACATAGCATACACTTATACATGCAGATACATACACACTACATAGTATACACTTATACATGCAGATACACACACACACTACATAGCATACACTTACACATGCAGATACACACACACACTACATAGCATACACTTATACATGCAGATACACACACACTACATAGTATACACTTATACATGCAGATACACACACACACTACATAGCATACACTTATACATGCAGATACACACACACTACATAGTATACACTTATACATGCAGATACACACACACACACACTACATAGCATACACTTACACATGCAGATACACACACACTACATAGCATACACTTATACATGCAGATACACACACACACTACATAGCATACACTTATACATGCAGATACACACACACACTACATAGCATACACTTACACATGCAGATACACACACACACTACATAGCATACACTTATACATGCAGATACACACACACTACATAGCATACACTTACACATGAAGATACACACACTACATAGCATACACTTACACATGAATATACACACACACTACATAGTATACACTTATACATGCAGATACACGCAAACACTACATAGCATACACTTATACATGCAGATACACACACACTACATAGTATACACTTATACATGCAGATACACACACACACTACATAGCATACACTTACACATGCAGACACACACACACTACATAGCATACACTTATACATGCAGATACATACACACTACATAGTATACACTTATACATGCAGATACACACACTCACTACATAGCATACACTTACACATGCAGATACACACACACACACACTACATAGCATACATTTATACATGCAGATACACACACACTACATAGCATACACTTACACATGAAGATACACACACTACATAGCATACACTTACACATGAATATACACACACACTACATAGCATACACTTATACAGGGAGACACACACACATTACATAGCATACACTTATACATGCAGCATACACATACATGCAGATACACAGACACTACATAGTATACTACATAGTATACACTTATACATGCAGATACACACACACTACATAGCTTACACTTATACATGCAGATACACAGACACTACATAGTATACACTTATACATGCAGATACACACTTATACATGCAGATACACACTTATACATGCAGATACACATACACACACTACATAGCTTACATTTATACATGCAGACACACACACACTACATAGCATAAACTTATACATACAGATACACACACACAGTTATGGATACAGATAGACACACACACTACATCATATATGGGTATCTGTAATTCATTGTATGGGGTCCTGGGGTTGGCAAGCACATTAGATGGCAGTCTGCGGCTGCCACTGTTCGTTACCCTGGTATTAGCACTGCTCATTGTATAAAACTGAAGGCATGCTAGTATTATCACCAGGGGTTAGACATCATCACTACCAGAGGTAGGTTAGAGAGGTCACCATTACCCGTGGTCAGAGTGTATACAGCCTTCTTACTCCTGCTTAACCCACACACCATTCCTTTTCCACAGGGAATCTAACAGGTATCTAACCCTGTGAGAGCAAAGCCAGCTGCTTCTGAGTATGGGCCCAATAGAATTTAAAAAAAAATAAAAAAAAAAAATTTTTTTTTAAATGCCTGGGGCAAATCGGGACAGATGGCTAGCAAGTCGGGACAGAGGGACAGACCCCTAAAATCGGGACTGTCCCGCGAAAATCGGGACAGTTGGGGGGTATGTTACTGAACACTGGCAAATACAACTGAGTATATTTACCATAAATATTGCTATATCATAAGGGTTTATTAATGCTATATAAATTGAAGTGATTATGAATTTTAGGATAAAATAAGAAATCACAATGTGATAACTAATTGGAAAAGCCTCAAATTTCAAAAGCCACAAAAAAAAAAAAAAAAACTTTGCTTCTGTGGGAAACCAAAACAAAAAACTGGAGTACATACAGATTAGACAAGTTACATTACTTAATAGAAAGACATGCAGGCCCATTTATCAAGCTCCGTACTGAGCTTGAAGGGCCGTGTTTCTGGCGAGTCTTCAGATTTCGGCTATAAAATGGCAGAGAACAAGTGATCATTTCATAGAACACCACACCAAGGGCCCAAATGTCCACTTCTGGCCCTACATACTCCCTACGTTCATAATATTCTGGAGGCAGGTGAGATAGTGTTCCAGGGAATTTATTTCTCATTTTCCCTAAAGTGAATGTATCACTTAGGCCAAAATCAGAAAGCTTGATGTTCCCTTCACAGTCTAGAAGAATGTTCTCTGACTTTATGTCATGGTGTACAACTAATTTTTGATGACAGTGATGAACTGCTGCCAATAGTTGACAAAAAAGGACACGTGCTTTGTCCTCTTCCATGCGCCCATGTTTTACTAAGTGATGGTAAAGATCTCCTCCGCTGGCATATTCCAAGACAAGGTAAAGAGTGGTCCTGGTGTTAATCACCTTGTACAGTTGAACTATATTAGGGTGATTTAACCGTTTCATAATCTTAGCTTCTTGCAAAAGCATTTGCATATGAGCGTAATCCATACTCTTTTTCTTGATTACCTTAATGGCAACTTCTCTGCCGGTCTTATCATGCTTAGCCAATCTCACCTCAGCAAAGGCGCCTTTTCCAAGGTTTTTAAGGAGATGGTAGTCTCCTATACATCTGCGGGGTCTTTCAACACTACTATTCATGTCTGTGATGATTCTCTGTATCTCAGTAGCAACTCTAGTGAAGTATGGGTGGCAGGTGTGAGGAGCAATTTATGTATACGTATGGAAGTTTTGTGATGTCATAGTACTCAGTGAGTATACGTAAGCAAAAGGTATGAGGAATAATGGACATTGTGGATTTGTGACATCATAAAATAAAGAGACCACACAGGCCCTGCCCACAACATAAGATGTTCCTCACCATGTTATTCAGCATGGAAACCAAAATATATATAGCTTCATATTAGAACCACTGAAACTTAAATGTCTTGACACACACCTAGATTACAAGTTTGTGCGTTCCTCTTTTAACACTGAAAATATGGTATTTTCAGTGTTAAAACAGCACCGCCGCCATTACGAGTCTTGTCAGTATAGCTGTACCGCAAGCCTTTTAGCCTGTACTGCAACGTCAATCCCGCACTCCTAAAAATGGCGATTTTTCATGGAATTCCTATAGCGCCGGTATTACGAGTTTTGCGGTGAGGATAAAAAGCGAGCAATACAGCCTAAAATGACAAGATCTGTACCGCCATCGAAAGTCAGTAGTTATGAGTTTTACACTACAAAGATGTAACATAAAACTCATAACTAAAGTGTTACAAAGTACACTAACACCCATAAACTACAGTTTAACCCCTAAACCGAGGCCCTCCTGCATCGCAAACACTATAATAAATGTATTAACCTCTAATCTGCCGCTCCCGACATCGCCGCCACTTAAAAAATTATTACCCCCTATTCCGCCGCTCCCCAACATGGTCACCACTATAATTAACTTATTAACCCCTAAACCACCGCCCTCCTACATTACAAACACTTTTAAATATTATTAACCCATAATCTGCCATCTGCCCACATCGCCCCCACTATACTAAAGTTATTAAGCCCTACACCGCCACCACTATATTAAACCTATTAACCCCTAAACCGAAAGTCCCCCACAATGAACTATACTAAATTTAACTATTAGAAATAATAATAAATTAAACAAAAGCACCCCACATTGCAATAAACTAATTTAAACTATTCACCCCTAAACCTAACGCCCCCCTAACTTTATATTAAAATTGCAATTTCCCTATCTTAAATTAAAATTTACCTGTCAAATTAAAAAAACTAAGTTTAAACTAACAATTAAACTAATATAATTATTAAACTAAAATTAAATTTTTTTTTTCACATTAAAAAAATCCTAACATTACAAGGTATCTAATTACAAAATGAAATAATAAGTTACAAAAAATAACAAACACTAAATTACAAAAAAAAAAATGAAATTATCCAAAATAAAATAGAATTACACCTAATAGCCTATCAAAATAAAAAAGCCAACCCAAAATATAAAAAACCCCTAGCCTACAATAAACTACCAATGGCCCTTAAAATAGCCTTTTGTGGGGCATTGCCCCAAAGATATCAGCTTTTTTACCTGTACCCCCAAAATAAAAATAAAAATTAAAAAAAAACTAAGCTACCCATTGCCCTGAAAATGGCATTTGGATGGGCATTGGGGCATTTGGATGGGCATTGCCCTTAAAAGGGCATTTAGATCTTTTACATTGCTCAAACCCTAAACTAAAATAAAAACCCACCCAAAAAACCCTTAAAAAAGCCTAACACTAACCCCCTGACGATCCACTAAATGTTATTTATGTGGCGGCGATATCAAGGGCGGCATATTAGGGGATAATAACTATAGGCAGTCATCGGCGATATTGGAAGTGGCAGATTAGGGGTTTATGTCAGGATGTTGGGTTTAAACATAATTTTTTTCCCCATAGACATCAATGGGGCTGCGTTATGGAGCTTTTGTTTCCGCGACCGCAGCTGTTAGGCTTTTTTTTAGCTGTCTCTCCCCATTGATTTCTATGGGGAAAGCATGCACGAGCACATCAAAACACCGCTTGTATTTTGCTGCGGTATGGAGCTCAAAATCTCCATATCACCCGTGCAAGCCGGGTTTTTTTAAACTTGTAATGGCAGCGCTATAGGGGGCTGAATAATACCACTTATGTGGCGTTCTTTACTTTCCCTATATCGCTCAAAACTCTTAATCTAGGTGTAAGTTTTTTCCATTTACTTTCTCTTTTATTTTTAAAAATTATAAAAATAAATGTCTCCTTGCTGCTAAAAGGGTATTCTGTTACTTACATTCCCCATAGTATTCCATTTCAATTTTGGAATTCTTTGCTTGTACAAATTGACTTAAAGGGATACTGAACCCAAATTTTTTCTTTCGTGATTCAGATAGAGGCCTCTATTTATCAAGCTGTCAACCGTAAATACGCTGGAATTCCACAGCGTATTTGTGGGGAGCCTGATTTGCCTTAGTTATCAAAGGCTACAGACCGGCAAAAGTAGAATTTAGTGACGTAACATACGTTCCGCCAGACTCAGTCCGACACAGATAGATGCTTACGTCACTACAGATGTTCCAAACGCAAGTTCGGCACAATCTGACTACTTTTGGAAGTTATCAAAGAACTACCAGGTACACTCTGCACTTTTCCGGCCCAGCATACCTGGTTTTCAATCCGCCGCCCTGGAGATGGCGGATAAAATAGGAATCAATGGGAGTCTGACAGCAGCGAAAGCCCATGTTCGCTGCTGCCCGATATCCCATTGATTTTCTATGAGAACGTTTACACCTAACACCCTAACATGTACCCCGAGTCTAAACACCCCTAATCTGCCCCCCCTACACCGCCGCTACCTACATTATACTTATTAACCCCTAAACTGCCACTCCCAGAGCCCACCGCCACTCTAATAAACTTATTAACCCCTAAACCGCTGCTCCCGGACCCCACCACAACGAAATAAAGTGTTTAACCCCTTAACCACTGCTCCCGGAGCCCACCACCACCTACATTACATTTATTAACCCCTAATCTGCCCCACCTACATCGCCGCAACTATATTAAATTTATTAACCCCTAAGCCTAAGTCTAACCATAACCCTAACACCTCACTAACTTAAATATTATTTAAATAAATCTAAATAAAATTACTATTAATAAATAATTCCTATTTAAAACTAAATACTTACCTATAAAATAAACCCTAAGATAGCTACAATATAACTAATAGTTACATTTGTATCTAGCTTAGGGTTTATTTTTATTTTACAGGCAACTTTGTATTTATTTTAACTAGGTACAATAGTTATTAAATAGTTATTAACTATTTAATAACTACCTAGCTAAAATAAACAAATTTACCTGTAAAATAAATCCTAACCTAAGTTACAATTACACCCAACACTAAACTACAATTAAATAAATTAAATTAATTAACTACAATTACCTATAATTAAAAACAATTAAATAAAATTAACTAAAGTATAAAAAACACCCCAGTAAATTACAGAAAATAAAAAAATAATTACAAGAATTGTAAACTAATTACACCTAATCTAAGCCCCCTAATAAAATAAAAAAGGCCCCCAAAATAATAAAAAGCCCTACCCTATACTAAATTACAAATTGCCCTTAAAAGGGCTTTTTACGGGGCATTGCCCCAAAGTAATCAGCCCTTTTACCTGTAAAAAAAGAAATATAACCCCCCCAACATTAAAACCCACCACCCACACACCCAACCCTACTCTAAAACCCACCCAAACCCCCCTTTAAAAACCCTAGCACTAACCCCCTGAAGATCACCCTACCTTGAGCCGTCTTCACCCAACCGGGCCTAACTCCTCAACGAAGCCAGGGCAAAGTGGTCCTCCAGATGGGCAGAAGTCTTTATCCAATCCGGGCAGAAGAGGTCCTCCAGTCGGGCAGAAGTCTTCATTCAGACGGCATCTTCTATCTTCATCCATCTGACGAGGAGCGTCTCCATCTTGAAGACGTACGACGCGGAGCATCTATCCAGACAGACGACTAACGATGAATGACGGTTCCTTTAAATGACATCATCCAAGATGTGTCCCTTGAATTCCGATTGGCTGAATTTTATCAGCCAATCGGAATTAAGGTAGGAAAAATCCTATTGGCTGATGCAATCAGCCAATAGAATTGAAGTTCAATCCGATTGGCTGTTCAAATCAGCCAATTGTATTGAGCTTGCATTCTATTGGCTGTTCCAATTTTCCTACCTTAATTCCGATTACCTGATAGAATTCTATCAGCCAATCGGAATTCAAGGGACGCCATCTTGGATGACGTCATTTAAAGGAACCCTCATTCGTTGTTAGTCGTCGGTCTGGATGGATGCTCCGCGTCGGATGTCTTCAAGATGGAGCCGCTCCTCGTCGGATGGATGAAGATAGAAGATGCCGCCTGGATGAAGACTTCTGCCCATCTGGAGGACCTCTTCTGCAGGATTGGATGAAGACTTCTGCCCGTCTGAAGGACCACTTCTTGGATGACGTCATTTAAAGGAACCCTCATTCGTTGTTAGTCGTCGGTCTGGATGGATGCTCCGCGTCGGATGTCTTCAAGATGGAGCCGCTCCTCGTCGGATGGATGAAGATAGAAGATGCCGCCTGGATGAAGACTTCTGCCCATCTGGAGGACCTCTTCTGCCAGGATTGGATGAAGACTTCTGCCCGTCTGAAGGACCACTTCGCCCGGCTTCGTTGAGGACTTAAGCCTGGTTGGGTGAAGACAGCTCAAGGTAGGGTGATCTTCAGGGGATTAGTGTTAGATTTTTTAAGGGGGGTTTGGGTGGGTTTTAGAGTAGGGTTGGGTGTGTGGGTGGTGGGTTTTAATGTTGGGGGGTTGTATTTCTTTTTTTACAGGTAAAAGAGCTGATTACTTTGGGGCAATGCCCAGCAAAAAGCCCTATTAAGGGCTATTTGTAATTTAGTATAGGGTAGGGCTTTTTATTATTTTGGGAGGCTTTTTTATTTTATTAGGGGCTTAGATTAGGTGTAATTAGTTTAAAATTCTTGTAATTATTTTTTTATTTTCTGTAATTTAGTGGGTTTTTTTGTACTTTAGTTAATTTTATTTAATTGTATTTAACTGTAGGTAATTGTAATTACAGGCAAATTTGTATTTATTTTAGCTAGGTAGTTAATAAATAGTTAATAACTATTTAATAACTATTGTAGCTAGTTAAAATAATACAAACTTGCCTGTAAAATAAAAATAAACCCTAAGGTAGCTACAATGTAACTATTAGTTATATTGTAGCTATTTTAGGGTTTATTTTATAGGTAAGTATTTAGTTTTAAATAGGAATAATTTAGTTAATAATAGTTATTTTATTTTTTATTAATTTAAATAATATTTATGTTAGGGGGGTGTTAGGGTTAGACTTAGGTTTAGGGGTTAATTCATTTAATATAGTGGCGGCGGTGTAGGGGGGGCAGATTAGGGGTTAAAAAATGTAATGTAGGTGCGGCAGGGTCTGGGAGCGGTGGTTTAGGGGTTAAACATTTTATTTAGTTGCGGCGGGGTCTGGGAGTGGCAGGATAGGGGTTAATATCTTTATGTAGGTGGCGGCGGTATAGGGGGTGGCAGATTAGGGGTTAATATGTATAATGTAGGTGGTGGTGGGCTCTGGGAGCGGTGGTTTAGGGGTTAATAACTTTATGTAGGTGCGGCGGGGTCCGGGAGAGGCGGTTTAAGGGTTAATAACTTTATTTAGTCGCGGGGGGCTCCGTAAGCGGCGGTTTAGGGGGTAAAACAGTATAGTATAGTGTGGGTGCTTAGTGACAGGGTAGCAATAAAGCTGTAAAAAAGCCAAAGAGCAGCGAGATCGATGGCTGTTAGTTATCAACAGTCCGCTGCTCATCGCTCCGTACTTGGTGCCTGGCTTTTTGACAGCTTTTTTGATTATTTTGGAGAGCGTATTCAGGTCCGCGGCAGAGATATTTGGCGAACTTAGGCGAGCGTATTGGGGCCGTCGAATGCAGGTAAGTTGACGGCTTGATAAGTACGGGCCAGAGCATGCAATTTTAAATAACTTTCTATTTTACTGCTATTATCAATTTTTCTTCGTTTTCCTGCTATCTTTATTTGAAAAAAAAGTCATCTAAGCTAAGGAGCCAGACAATTTTTGGTTCAGTACAATGGACAGCACTTGTTTATTGGTGGGTGAATTTGTCCACCAATCAGCAAGAACAACCCAGGCTGTTCACCAAAATGGGCCGGCATCTAAACTTAAATTCTTGCTTTTCAAATAAAGAGAATGAAGAAAATTTGATAATAGGAGTACATTAGAAAGTTGCTTAAAATTGCATGCTCTATCTGAATCACGAAATAAAAAATTTTGGTTTCAGTGTCCCTTTAATAAGGAGGTTTTCTTTCCCATCAGTATAGCAGTTGTTATAACTGTTTATCCTAGTTCACAATTATTTGGATATTCGAGAAAACAGAGTATTAAACTATTGAAATATAAATGGAAGCTCAACAATAATAGTGATGAACTTTACATTGAAAGGATCTTGCCTTAGGGAAAACTAAATGTAATGTAATAAATGCTCCTTGAAAAGAACACTTTAAATATACATTTCTTTCCTAAGATATGGAGAGTCCACTATGTAATTCAATTACTAGTGGGAATATCACTCTCTGGCCAGCAGGAGGAGGCAAAGAGCACCACAGCAAAGCTGTTAAGTGTCACTCCCCTACCCATAATCCCCAGTCATTGTCTTTGCCTCTGTCAATGGAGGAGGTGACGTTTGGTGTCTGATACTTTTTCCTGCAAGCAAGGATTTGGGTCCACGTCAATCTCTTCAGGAGAGTAGTGGTAGCTTTTAAGCAGTTAGGAAGTTGTGAGTTGGTCCTTGCTTTGTTTCCTAACACATTGCTGACCATGGTACAGAAAGCCAGAGTTGGTTACTCTGTTCTTTCTTTTTCTACAGGTCTCTGTAAGGAGTATGTGTCCTTTCAAGCCTTCTGAGCTATCTTCCTGCCAGACAGCTAGACTGCAGGTAAGTGCTTTTGTCTTCTAGGTCTTGGAGACTCACACTTCAGAAGAATATGCCATTTGCAGTAGATGGGGACATTTTTAAAATCTTTAATACAGGATTTTTTTTGGCAGTGGGCAGGCACATTATCTATGTTGAGACTAGGGGGCCCATTTATCAAGCTCCGGATGGAGCTTGAGGGCCCGTGTTTCTGGCGAGCCTGTAGGCTCCCCAGAAACACCAGTTATGAAGCAGCGGTCTAAAGACCGCTGCTCCATAACCTGTCCGCCTGCTCTGAGCAGGCGGACAGACATTGCCGCAATCGCGTACGATTGGGTTGATGGACACCCCCTGCTGGCGGCCGCGAATCTACAGGGGGCGGCATTGCACCAGCAGCTCACAAGAGCTGCTGGTGCAATGCTGAATATGGAGAGCGTATTGCTCTCCGCATTCAGCGAGGTGTGTCGGACCTGATCCGCCCTGTCGGATCAGGTCCGACAGACCTTTGTTAAATAGGCCCTTAGGAGTTAATAAAAATAACACTTTAAATATATATTTTCTACCAAGGTTGACCATATTGCTTATATCTCGGTGTAATATTTTGCTTTATTTGGTCTTTCAAAGCTTCCTTAGAAAGGGAAACCTCCATACTTTTTAATGGTGTTATAGAACCATACTTTAAACTAACTCTGGCCTAGATTTGGAGTTTGGCGTTAGCCGTGAAAACCAGCGTTAGAGGCTCCTAACGCTGGTTTTAGGCTACCGCCGGTATTTGGAGTCACTCAAAATAGGGTCTAACGCTCACTTTTCAGCCGCAACTTTTCCATACCGCAGATCCCCTTACGTCAATTGCGTATCCTATCTTTTCAATGGGATTTCTCTAACTCCGGTATTTAGAGTCGTTTCTGAAGTGAGCGTTAGACATCTAACGACAAAACTCCAGCCGCAGGAAAAAAGTCAGTAGTTAAGAGCTTTCTGGGCTAACGCCGGTTTATAATGCTCTTAAATACTGTGCTCTAAAGTAAACTAACACCCATAAACTACCTATGTACCCCTAAACCGAGGTCCCCCCACATCGCCGACACTCAAAAATTTTTTTGTAACCCCTAATCTGCCGACCGCCACCTACGTTATCCTTATGTACCCCTAATCTGCTGCCCCTAACACCGCCGACCCCTGTATTATATTTATTAACCCCTAATCTGCCCCCCACAACGTCGCCTCCACCTGCCTACACTTATAAACCCCTAATCTGCCGACCGCAAAGCGCCGCCACCTACGTTATCCTTATGTACCCCTAATCTGCTGCCCCTAACACCGCCGACCCCTATATTATATTTATTAACCCCTAATCTGCCCCCCACAACGTCGCCTCCACCTGCCTACACTTATTAACCCCTAATCTGCCGACCGGACCTGAGCGCTACTATAATAAAGTTATTAACCCCTAATCCGCCTCACTAACCCTATCATAAATAGTATTAACCCCTAATCTGCCCTCCCTAACATCGCCGACACCTAACTTCAATTATTAACCCATAATCTGCCGACCGAATCTCGCCGCTATTCTAATAAATGTATTAACCCCTAAAGCTAAGTCTAACCCTAACACTAACACCCCCCTAAGTTAAATATAATTTAAATCTAATGAAATTAATTAACTCTTATTATATAAATTATTCCTATTTAAAGCTAAATACTTACCTGTAAAATAAACCCTAATATAGCTACAATATAAATTATAATTATATTAGAGCTATTTTAGGATTTATATTTATTTTACAGGTAACTTTGTATTTATTTTAACCAGGTACAATAGCTATTAAATAGTTAAGAACTATTTAATAGCTAAAATAGTTAAAATAATTACAAATTTACCTGTAAAAGAAATCCTAACCTGTTACAAATAAACCTAACACTAGACTATCAATAAATTAATTAAATAAACTACCTACAATTACCTACAATTAAACCTAACACTACACTATCAATAAATTAATTAAATACAATTGCTACAAATAAATACAATTAAATAAACTAGCTAAAGTACAAAAAATAAAAAAAGAACTAAGTTACAAAAAATAAAAATATATTTACAAACATAAGAAAAATATTACAACAATTTTAAACTAATTACACCTACTCTAAGCCCCCTAATAAAATAACAAAGCCCCCCAAAATAAAAAAATGCCCTACCCTATTCTAAATTACTAAAGTTCAAAGCTCTTTTACCTTACCAGCCCTGAACAGGGCCCTTTGTGGGGCATGCCCCAAGAAATTCAGCTCTTTTGCCTGTAAAAAAAAACATACAATACCCCCCCCCAACATTACAACCCACCACCCACATACCCCTAATCTAACCCAAACCCCCCTTAAATAAACCTAACACTAAGCCCCTGAAGATCATCCTACCTTGTCTTCACCTCACCAGGTATCACCGATCCGTCCTGGCTCCAAAATCTTCATCCAACCCAAGCGGGGGCTGGCGATCCATCATCCGGTGGCTGAAGAGGTCCAGAAGAGGGCTCCAAAGTCCTTCATCCTATCCGGGAAGAAGAGGCGATCCGGGACCGGCAACCATCTTGATCCAAGCGGCATCTTCTATCTTCATCCGATGATGACCGGCTCCATCCTGAAGACCTCCACCGCGGACCCATCTTCTTCCGGCGACGTCCAACTGAAGAATGACGGTTCCTTTAAGGGACGTCATCCAAGATGGCGTCCCTCGAATTCCGATTGGCTGATAGGATTCTATCAGCCAATCAGAATCAAGTTCAATCCGATTGGCTGATCCAATCAGCCAATCAGATTGAGCTTGCATTCTATTGGCTGTTCCGATCAGCCAATAGAATGCGAGCTCAATCTGATTGGCTGATTGGATCAGCCAATCGGATTGAACTTGATTCTGATTGGCTGACTCCATCAGCCAATCAGAATATTCCTACCTTAATTCCGATTGGCTGATAGAATCCTATCAGCCAATCGGAATTCGAGGGACGCCATCTTGGGTGACGTCATTTAAAGGAACCGTCATTCGTCGTTCAGTCGCCGGCCAGGATGGATGTTCCGCGGTGGAGGTCTTCAGGATGCTGCCACTTCGCTCCGGATGGATGCCGCTTGGATGAAGACTTCAATCGGATGGAAGACCTCTTCTGGCCCGCTTGGATGAAGACTTCAGCCGGATCATGGACCTCTTCAGCCCCCCGCTTGGGCTTGGATCAGGACATCGGAGGAGCTCTTCTGGACCGATCGGTGAACCTGGTATGGTGAAGACAAGGTAGGATGATCTTCAGGGGCTTAGTGTTAGGTTTATTTAAGGGGGGTTTGGGTTAGATTAGGGGTATGTGGGTGGTGGGTTGTAATGTTGGGGGGGGGGTATTGTATGTTTTTTTTACAGGCAAAAGAGCTGAATTTCTTGGGGCATGCCCCGCAAAGGGCCCTGTTCAGGGCTGGTAAGGTAAAAGAGCTTTGAACTTTAGTAATTTAGAATAGGGTAGGGCATTTTTTTATTTTGGGGGGCTTTGTTATTTTATTAGGGGGCTTAGAGTAGGTGTAATTAGTTTAAAATTGTTGTAATATTTTTCTTATGTTTGTAAATATTTTTTATTTTTTGTAACTTAGTTCTTTTTTATTTTTTGTACTTTAGCTAGTTTATTTAATTGTATTTATTTGTAGCAATTGTATTTAATTAATTTATTGATAGTGTAGTGTTAGGTTAATTTGTAGGTAATTGTAGGTAGTTTATTTAATTAATTTATTGATAGTCTAGTGTTAGGTTTATTTGTAACTTAGGTTAGGATTTATTTTACAGGTAAATTTGTAATTATTTTAACTATTTTAGCTATTAAATAGTTCTTAACTATTTAATAGCTATTGTACCTGGTTAAAATAAATACAAAGTTACCTGTAAAATAAATATAAATCCTAAAATAGCTCTAATATAATTATAATTTATATTGTAGCTATATTAGGGTTTATTTTACAGGTAAGTATTTAGCTTTAAATAGGAATAATTTATTTAATAAGAGTTAATTAATTTCGTTAGATTTAAATTATATTTAACTTAGGGGGGTGTTAGTATTAGGGTTAGACTTAGCTTTAGGGGTTAATACATTTATTAGAATAGCGGCGAGATTCGGTCGGCAGATTAGGGGTTAATGTTTGAGTTAGGTGTCGGCGATGTTAGGGAGGGCAGATTAGGGGTTAATACTATTTATGATAGGGTTAGTGAGGCGGGTTAGGGGTTAATAACTTTATTATAGTAGCGCTCAGGTCCGGTCGGCAGATTAGGGGTTAATAAGTGTAGGCAGGGGGAGGCGACGTTGTGGGGGGCAGATTAGGGGTTAATAAATATAATATAGGGGTCGGCGGTGTTAGGGGCAGCAGATTAGGGGTACATAGGGATAATGTAAGTAGCGGCGGTTTACGGAGCGGCAGATTAGGGGTTAATAATAATATGCAGGGGTCAGCGATAGTGGGGGCGGCATATTAGGGGTTAATAAGTGTAATGTTAGGGGTGTTTAGACTCGGGGTACATGTTAGAGTGTTAAGTGCAGACGTAGGAAGGGTTACCGCATAGCAAACAATGGGGCTGCGTTAGGAGCTGAACGCGGCTTTTTTGCAGGTGTTTGGTTTTTTTTCAGCTCAAACAGCCCCATTGTTTCCTATGGGGGAATCGTGCACGAGCACGTTTTTGAGGCTGGCCGCGTCCGTAAGCAACTCTGGTATCGAGAGTTGAAGCTGCGTTAAATATGCTCTACACTCCTTTTTTGGAGCCTAACGCAGCCTTTATGTGGACTCTCGATACCAGAGTTATTTTTATGGTGCGGCCAGAAAAAAGCCGGCGTTAGTTTTTTGGGTCGTTACCGACAAAACTCCAAATCTAGGCCTCTATGTGTAGGCTCATATCATAAAATCTTTAAACTCCTAAATATTTTCATTATTAGTTTTAGATAAAATTTTATATAATGGTGAAATCCAGGAAACATCTTGAAAAAAATAATTTCACACCAATAAATTAAAATCTTACTGGGGTATTAAAATACTTATGAAGAACTCAAAAGTAGAGACTCAAGGTGTTGGTTAAAAGGAAAGGTAAGAACCAACTTTTATTCATAACATCAATTAAAAAGAATATTATACAAAAAATGCCAAAAGGATGTTGACATGGACAAAGAGACAGGAGTGTGACTGACGCGCTTCGTGCCCCCTACAGGCGCTTAATGATAGACATGATTCCCTAAGGAGTATGCTCACTTATATTATGAAAATGTTTATGATTTAAACATATTTGGATGTTCCCTTTGTATTTAAGAACAGTTAAAGTGATGGTAAACTCTCCCCTTTATATAAACAGATCCGGAATGTTAGCAATATTTAGATAGAGTTGAATTCATCAGTTGTAATGAAGATGCACTGTAAACGCACTTTTTAATAAAGATATGAAATTCCAAAACCCTGCGCTCTACCGCCCACTTCAAAAGTCAATTTTTTTGTGAGCTAAAGGGTTGAACTGTTCTCCAATCATCACTCTCCCCTTAAAGGGACAGTCTAGTCAAAATTAAACTTTCATGATTCAGATAGGGCATGCAATTTGAAACAACTTTCCAATTTACTTTTACCATCAAATTTACTTTGTCCTCTTGGTATTCTTTGTTACAAGCAAAACCTAGGTAGGCTCATATGCTAATTTATAAGCCCTTTAAGGCCGCTTCTTATCTCAGAGCATTTTGACAGTTTTTTACAGCTAGCCAGCGCTAGTTAATTTGTGTCATATAAATAACAATGTGTTCACTCCCATGAAGTTATTTATGAGCCAGCACTGATTGGCTTAAATGCAAGTTTGTCAAAAGAACTGAAGTAAGGGGGCAATCTGCAGAGGCTTAGATACAAGTTAATCACAGAGGTAAAACGTATATTAATATAACTGTGTTGGTTTTGCAAAACTGATTAGTGGGTAATAAAGGGATTATCTATCTTTCCAAACACAATTTCTGTAGTAGACTGTCCCTTTTAATGCATTTTTGTTGTAGCTAGAACGCTAAGTGGAGAACAAGTTAGAACGTTAGCTCACAGAAAAATTGACTTGAAGTGTCCTGCAGAGTATTTGAATTTCATATTTAAAATAAAAAGTAAGTTACAGTGCATCTTTATTACAACTAATAAATTAAACTCCACCTAAAATATCATATTCTGGATCTGTTTTGATAGAGGGAGAGCTTACCATCACTTTAAATGATTTACAATTTCACCCGTTTGTGGTTCCTCCATGCGGGTGGCGTGTTTCCTCCGGTGGTTGCAGCACGTTTTTGCTTCCACATAATGTTGGCGATCGTTTGTCTGCAGAGTCCAGACGTTTCTTTGAGAATGTGCTCGTGCCCTATTGTCCCGGGCCTTCCACCTTGGGGAGTGCCTCTACAATTCCCCGTGGGGGTATCTGTCCCTGAGTGTTGTGCCTTCCGTTACAGGATTGCGCGCCTTTGCGTTTTTCCAGACAGTTATTAAATTACCCTATCATTACCAGATACGGGGACTTTCAGTCTGATAATTTGAATGGTGCACCTCATTAGACATGTGGGGATGACGTAATCTCCTCATTGTCATTTGTTTGAGATCTTTCCCAGTTTTGTGTGATAGTGCTCCGTTTGGCTGGTCCTGTGGGTAGGCCTGTTTCTTTTTGCGTGTTAACCTCCGGGTTGCCTTATATTTTATTTATATCCGATGGGATGTCTTTTATGTGTTTTTGTTTCCTTCGGGTACCTTCTTGGATTGATACTCTTTAATTACTTCTTCTGAAGTTGTTGAACATGTTAGGGAGAATTTACGCAGCTTTCCGGTTGGGACCCTAGGTGCAGGCTGGTCCTGTCGAGTTTGTTCAGTTTTGCGGCTGTTTAGACACGTGGTGCTGTTCTGCTGGGCTGGTTCGGTAGAAGCACAGATAGCTTAGGTTATCATTGTTTTTTCATGTTCAACTAAGCATTCGAGAGGACCTGTGGGTCCATGAGGTGGAAAGGTTTGTTTCAGTTTCAGTTCACCGGGCATAGGATTTTCCACTGCGTCACTCTATCTGACATCTGATTTCATCAGAACTTAGAGTTTCCTCCCCCATGTGGTGGAGGGTGGGAGGGCTAAATGCCCCTTATCGCTATTGAGCAGTTTGGCCTTAATTTTTTTAGTTATCTGGATTAGTCCTTTTGGGCTTGATCCAACAGCTTGTACAGGATAGCTGTCTAGCATGCAGAAGGTTTGCAGTTTGAAAGCTGTTGCAGCTCTTGGCACCTTGCAGGTTTACGTGTAAGCTGTTTCTAGTATACTAGATGCAGCTCTTACTCTTGGCTGAATTATAAGAGGCCTTTGGATCTGCTACCATTGCCTCTGGGTGAGTGGATCTCCTTTTAGGGATCTGTGTTTCCGGGTGATGGTTGTTCCCTGTGGGGACATTTGTTTAGCTTGGGGTTTTCCGGAGCTGGGTAGGTTTAGTGCCTTCTCTTTCTTGTGTCCTCTGCTTGTGGGGAAGTGTTAGGGAGACTAGTCCTGCTAGTAGGATTTTTTGACCTTGAGGTATCCCTTGGTTGTCCTGAGGCTCTGAGAAGTATCTTCATATGACTTCTAGCCTTGCTCCTTGGAGCGTTGGACTTTAGCTAGGGGTGGTTCTTTCCTTTGGTCAGGGTTTTCGAGTTCTTCTCGCTATCCGGATTCTCTTATTGGCCTGTTGGGGTGATTAGTTCTAGGGTAAGGTTTGCCTGAACTACTAGGTGCCCGGACCTGTTCTTCTCCATGAGACTTCCGGTTGCTGAAGCTTCACTTGGCCTTTTTCCTGACCCAGTCTTGGGTGGTTTTGGAATCTTGGATCTCAGGGCTGGTCGGGGTGTTCCATGGTAGTAGGAACTTGGGCTATGTCCTTGCTCCATCTACCTAACATGGTCATGGTGGCCAGGTTTTCAGAGTATTTTTTACTCTTTACCACAGATTAGCCCATGTCATCTGGTGGTTAGCTGTGTGGCTTGAGCCTTAAAGATGGTTGGTTCATACCCAGCTGCTGGTGTTGGATGTCCAATTCCTGGTGCACCTTAGGGTTGCATTCTCCAGGTCGGCTTGCCAGTGTTCCTGTGGATTCCCTGCTCTGCAGGCGAATGGGTTGGCCGTGCCTCTGCTTGACAAGCTACTTGTAGGGGGGTCCTTTTCTAGGACATCTGTGTTGGGAATTTCTCTTCCCAGAAAATACTTCGGACCTTGAGGACAGTTGTTGCCCTTACGGCATCATCCCTTTTCTTTAGGGGATATTCTCCTCCCTATGGAGATAGAGTCCTTGCTTGGGGCTTCTCCTGGATGGGAGGCAGAAAGGTGGGATTGTTCCCCCTTGGGTCTTGTTTGCTCCAAGCAGACTTGTTGGGCCGTTATTTGATAGATCCGTAGGTCTATGGCCTTGTTGTCTGGTTTAAGAGTCAGGTTGTACTTTTACTCTGTGGGATGGCTGTGCTATCCTTATGCTCGTTCCTGTACCTATTTCGGGATTTCTTTGTTGGATCCCTGAGGCTGGGTTGGTCCAGCTGGGTGTGGGTCTGCAGGTCAGGATGGCCGAGCGGTCTAAGGCACTGCGTTCGGGTCGCAGTCTCCTCTGGATGTGTGAGCTTTGTGGAGTCTATCCTGTTAGCTTAGCCTGCTAGGGTATAGATTTTCCTTTCAACTTTGCTCCATTGATTAGAAGAAGGTTTTACTCTTCCTTCGGGTTCTGAGGGTATACTCTCCTCGGTGGAGCCTCTATTGAGTTTTTGTGTTCCCCTTTTTAGGGACCTGTGTGTAGGTCCGGTGACTTAGGTTGCCTGGAGCGTGCCCTCTGTCTGGGGGTTGCTTTTACTGTCTGTTTCTTGCTTGACTGCTTCTTCTTCCTCGCAAGAACCCTCTGTGTTGTCCTGTTATGGTCTCTGTGTTCTCAAACTTTGGGTTTTTCACCTGGGTGTATTGCACACTTTTCATGGTCAAATACTTTGGTATTCTATGGTCAGAATACTTGCAGGATGTTGGAGAGACGTCTGTTCTGTCTCTGTACCTGGTCTTATCCCAGGTTTTGCTTGGTATCAGCGTGGCCTCCTTTCCCTGTTTGGGCCCATTTGGGTCTCTGTGAGCTGAGCTCACTCGTGGAGGTGTTCTTTTTTTATTAGCGGACCTTTCAGTTTCCTTGGTTGTCCTTTGCCTTGTTCCCTTGGGGGTTTCGACCGATGTCTCCTTCATTTGTGGAGATGAGCGGTGGGGGATTGTTTGTTGGGTGACAGTGTCTCCTGGAGGACTGTTGGCTCAGTCGAGTCCGTTTGCAGTCTCTGGTTTGGCTTCTGGACTAACAGCGAGTCAGTGTCATTGGGGCTTTTCCTCTTAAAATGTTCTCGGCTTAGGACGAAGCATTTTTTTTATTGGATAGAGGTTCAGGCTTGTGCCCTCAGTATGGGCCCGCCTATTGTACCCTCCCGTCTTGGCATTCAGTGTCCTCTATAGCTTGGGTATTGTTTTCCCAAAAGTAATGCATGCAGCTGTGGACTCTTTCCATTTAAGAAAAGAAACATAAATTATGCTTACCTGATAATTTCCTTTTCTTCTGATGGAAAGAGTCCACAGCTTCCCACCCGTAATTTTATGGGGGGGCGTCCTTATATTCTTCTGGCACCTTTCACCCTGATATTTCTTCTACTGTTCCTTGTTCCTCAGCAGAATGACTGAGGGATGAGGGGAGTGGGAGGAGTATTTAAGCCTTTGGCTGGGTTGTCTTTGCCTCCTCTTGGTGGCCAGGTTCTTACTTTTTAAAAGCAATGAATGCAGCTGTGGACTCTTTCCATCAGAAGAAAAGTAAATGATCAGGTAAGCATAATTTATGTTTTTTCACTGAGTAGAACAGTAGATAGCTAGGGATGTAATAACCATTCAAATAAACAACTTTTATTTTTAAACCATCTCACTATTGTCATTTAATTGACTTTACTTGAATTGTAGAGAGGATACCGTTTTTTTGTTAGGCTTTAGAGATCTATTGAAATGTTTAATTAGTGGACATTTTTCTGATGATGTTTAAAGGGACAGTTAACACCAGAATTTTTGTTGTTTAAAAAGATAGATAATACCTTTATTACCCATTCCCCAGTTTTGCAAAACCAACACTGTTATATTACATATTAATACACTTTTTACTTCTATGACTAACTTGTATCTAAGCATCTTCTGACCACCCCTAATCACAAGAGTTATTATCTATTGACTTGCATTTTAGCCAATTAGTGTAGTGTCTGCCACTAGCCACGGGCGTGATCACAATGCTATCTATATGACCTACATGAGCTTGCTCTCCCCTCCTGTGAAAAGTAAATAAAATAGAGGCAGCCTTCAAGGGCTTAGAAATTATCATATGAGCTTTACTAGGTTTGTTTTCAACTGGAATACCAAGAGAACAAAGCAAAATTGTTGATAAAAGTAAATTGGAAAGTTGTTTAAAATTACATGCCCTATTTGAAACATGAAAGTTTTTTTTGGACTTGACTGTCCCTTTAAGTATAATATCTTTATGACTTAAAATTTAAATATTTTTGTTATTATTACTGAATTTGTATCCTTGATTGGTAACCCATTTGCCTAATCTATTCTAATCTGCATTGAAGCAAAATGGTGTTTATAAATTTGCCCATTACCAGAACTTTGGCTTTCTATATTTAGGCTTACGATTATGGTGCACTTAGTATTATAGCTTAGTAGGTAATTATTGGTTATTGTAGCTAGTTTTCGGTATTTTGCATGTTGCTTGAGTTAGCTCTTAACCAAGGTAAACCTATAAAAGAAAAAAAAGTATTTAGGTGGCTCAAGATATGAGGTCTCAAATTTTAGAAAAAGAAACATGCAAAGGGCATTAACATAGAGATACAAATATACACATGTCTAAATATGACAGATGAAGGGTGAGTGGCAACTTTTGAGCTGGAAATAGATTGGCAGAAAGTGTGAAAAAAATAATTATGTTTAAAAGGACCACAAAACTTCCAAGTTACCTCCACAGTTAGGAATTATTCAAAACTACTTATGATCATGGACAGACATTGGAGTCATAAATTAAGTTTATATCAGAAAGCTTTCAATAAGGATGTGAGCTGCCCACGACTGATATTACTGGCAATTACTATAATACTGGTGGGATATGGCTGATCTGTTGGATGGCAATTACTGGAATTCAGGTGTAATGGCTTTATGCGCAGGAAAATTATTAGAATGAAAAATAATTAATATTTAATAAAAAAAGAAGAAGATGGAGGGGAGGAAGACAAACAGCGATGCAAGTCCATCTGAAGGAATTAGAAAAACTACTATGAAGAGACAGGTAAAGGGAAGAAAAGATTTTCTTTTTTATATCCTTTAATTTCACTAATTCAAGCCAAAACTATACCAACCTCTGCTGGCTTTAGAATGGAAGCAACTTCTTCTTCAGCAGCGCACCGGGTAGGAGAAGTTAAAAATACAATATTGCTATGCAAGTTGTACTACACAACGTGCGTAGGAGATTCTAATTTAACTCCTCCTCCATCAGTTTTCACTTATGTCCAGCCAGGCACTGTAGGGAGTTGCGGCGCAACGGGGGTGACACTATCAGAGGATATTAATTCCTACTTGATGGTGTCAAGAACCACCAACATCTTCTCGTAGACCACCAGTGGTCCACGGACCACTGGTTGGCTACCACTAATATAGACAATATTTAAATTTCAATAAACAGCTTATATAGCGTATATAACTAAAATAGCTTTAGATCATTTTTTTAAAGAAGGAGAGATAATCTCAAAATATATCCCTTAATGTGTAACTAACTTAAACCTTCTTAAAAACTAATGTTTCCTTACCATACCATATATTCAATAGGAGATCATTTAAACTACTGTGAAATATAAAATACTCTTTAAGTTGTAAAAGATAATGTACCTGTAAAACATTTGTACAGTCTTTAGAGGCTAATGAAAAATATAAACACTTTTTAATATTGTAGCTTTTGTCTGTAGAACAGGGGCGGACCTACTGGATGTGCAACCGGTGCCACTGCACTGGGGCCTGAGGGCTGAGGGGGCCCATACAGAGTTCCAGAGAGAGCAGATGTGCTTGCCAGCTATTATTAAAAACATCATTGAGTATGTGACTGACAATGGTTTGGTTTGAGAAAATTGTGGTATCAACAAGTATAATTGAGAAGACAATAAATCTTACTTATTAAGGAAACCTCTGCTTCTAAGTGGTAGACATACAGTAAAATGAGCAACGGCCTCATCTTAAGATAAACAAAAATAGTGTAATCTCTATAGAAACTATAGGTCTACATAAAGACAAGTATCTAGAAATGAAACCTCATTTTCTTTGGCATATGTTCCACATATGGTCATAGGGCCACTCTTGGACCTTGCTAGACTGTGGTAAAAGATAGAGGAATAATTACAAAGGTAGTAGCCACTCTTGGGCCATAGCATACTGTATGTATAGATATATAGTAAATAGGTACAGCGGGCAAGAGCCGCTCGATTGTGGTGTTAAGAAAAGGTTTGAAACTAGGCTGTATTGTGATATTGGCTTAGTAGATCTATATGGAAGCAGCACCCCAGTGTATTATTTTAGTTAGGAGTATGGGCTGCCATGGGATATTAATCCTTATGATAAGCTATTAGCTGTTAAGAGCCATTATTGAATGTAGTAGGTTGGGATAACAGATGTAGACTGGTATAGTATATCTCCATTTGCCGAAACAATCTGGGTCAGGACACACCACCAATATGGGGGTGCTCAAGAAAAGTCGGGCTTCATTATGTCTATAGATGGGGCTTTCAATCCTCTTTAACCCCCTAGCTGTAATAGATCCCTCACATGAATGTTCTATAATAGGTCTAACCCCCTCCACATTTGAAAAATGTCATGCTGTCTCTGCCGCCGACATCACTTACACTAGTTACTCTTGTCTGTGAGGGGGTGAGGAACCCATGCGGGTCTTATTACATAGATACATTAAGAGCTTAATGAGTAGGGATATGGATTAAGACAGGTATATCCATATCCCATTGCTAAGTAAATGGTATGTGTCTGGGGTAAGAAATGGTCGTATGGCATAAGAAGAACAAGTTTATATTACCCTATATAAGTGTAGTATCCCAGCCCAAATGTATGTAGCTTCAAACCCGTTAGAGCTCTATAGAATATGGAAATAGATGGAACCTTTATAATAATTATAGTAAGTAAATGGCACATAACAATTAAATAACAAATCAAAAAGAAAGTTCAAGTGAGCAATGCAAACATTCAACTTCTACCAAAGGCATATGATTAATAATATTGAGAAAACATATTACGGGAAGGGAGTAATAAAGATTACTGAGGAATAATTGCGGGCAGTTTATCCCACTCCAGACCTATGGCAATCTGAGCAATAGGTAGACATTACAGTCACGCAGCTCCATGCTGCCGCAAGATCCAAGACCAAGTAAGCAGAGAATCAGCTATTCCCTCAGTGAAGTGTCCGTCCAGTCTTAAGTCATCCCTATGTGATGTAGTGTCTGCAGTTGAGAGAGTAGAAATGCCCCTAGGGTCGACCACATCTTTTTTTTTTTTTAAATCAAAGTTTTTTATTGAGGTAATGCTTGATACAACAACCTTATTTCCAACACTAGTGTTGCAATTACAAAACATCACAAACATTGTATCAGGAATATATCAAAAAACATAACAGGGGTGGTATATTATAGCTATAAATCCATAGGTTACATTTCTTTATTCTGGTTAGTTGTAATACTTTCATGGTGGCTATTAAACCTTGTGTTCTCAATATTTAAAAAATGACGGTTTACTATACAAAATAGGAAAAGAACACAAAATATAATGATACCTCTTTTTTTTTTTCTTCACCTAAGTAATAATACGTATATCTCCCTAAGCAGTATAATCGCCTTATAGTATGATACCTTATACAACTTGTTGACAAATGAGTATACATACAAATTCTATCTTAATAAAAAGAAATAAAAAGGGAGATGAAAATGATATCAAGTTGCAACTTGTGTCACCTCTGCTACCAAAAGTTAGTTGCTTGCGTGATTGGTTCAGTCAGGAGTCTCATACCTTATCTTTATTTGGGACTTCTCTGATGAAGTATACACACTTATGTCCCTACGTTGATAATATCTTTGCTAAACTAACTTGTAGCATTAACTCAGTAATTTTGCAACTTGTACCAATGTTATCAATTAGGCGGATTGATACCGCTGATATATTCACCTATGTGGGTGAATACTAACTAGGTGATCTACCCTTTACACTCTGTTGCACACAACAACTTATTCAAATATAGAATATAAACAGAGTCAAAGATAGATAAAAGAAAATATATTTTTAAAAATTATAATATGTAATATAGATAAATGGGGGGGGGGGGGGGAGGGGATATTCATATAAAATTATAGACTTCCCGGCCTAGCTGTTGAGATTTATCTCTTAATTATGTCCCTCCTGCTATATGGCTGCAAGTTGAACTATTGCTATTCTAGAAATATTTTGGGGAAAAAAAACAGAAAACAACTGAGTCGCCGTTCTAGGCGGTATTTAATATCAAACTTCAATTGCCAACCTTGTATAACTTCTATCTCTATCTAAAAATAAACCTTAACTTTAACCTAGAGGGTATTTTAACTATATATCATATTATTAACTGACAACTATATGTATAACATTTCAGTTTGTAGAAAGAAATGTTATATATCATTCCTTACTCACATAGAACAACCTTTACTTTAGGGGGAAGCCCATAAACATCTTAACTCTTAATTTAGTGTAAACAGATTCGTGTCTGCCATATAATATTAGTTAGTGATTTGCTAACTATCAAACTTACTTTCTTTAAGGGTACCCTTGACCTTAATTGTTACTCTATCATTACCTTGCATGCCTATTCTTAAGTACACTACTTTCCAGAATTATTCACCAAATTGAGAGAAGCCCACAAATTACATCACTAAATTTTTAACTAAGGTATACAATATAAATATACAAAGACCTTGGCATTTATAAATTCAAAGTCAATACCATTGGATACTGTGTAAGTCACTCTAGTCATGTCACCCAGTGGTGGCTCTAGGGTCATCTCATATCTCCTCTGGATCAACTGATCTCCTTTCTTGCTGTTTATTCTGCCTTTTAGGCAACGGCTGTAAACCTGCAGACATGGATCTGGGAACTCTGGATGTGTCTGGGGAAGTATTTGAGTCTTCAGGGGTATAGCTTAAATTTCTGTTTTGTTTTATAGTGAGGGGTTGCCACTCCACGGCAGAGACCCTCAAATTCCTTGAACCTCCATTATCTGTGGCTGCATGAGAGGTCTGTGAGCTCAGTCCCAAAGATGCCAGCAAACCCTGATCTAAAGATGAAAAAACATAATTCTTGCCTTCACTCTGGAAAAACAGCTTAACTGGGATGCCCCATCTGTTCTTTATCTCTGATTTCCTCAATGCTTGAGTGATTGGAGCAAATGATCTTCGTTTTGCTAATGTGAACGCGGAGAGGTCTGGAAATAACTACACATCAGCAATTTTTTCTAGGTAAGTCTTGTTGTTGAATGCAGATCTGAGCAATCGTTCCTTAAAAGTGAAATAATTAAGCCTTATAATGACGTCTCTCGGGAGTTCTGCTGAAGCTGCTCTGGGTCTTAGGGCTCTATGTGCCCTATCTATCAATGCCTCTTTATCTTGCAGCAATCCCAAAAGCTCTTTAAACAGGTTCATTAAGAAAGTAGGTAATTCTGCTGAACTAACAGTCTCTGGTATGCCTCGTATTCACACATTGTTGCGGCGAGACCTGTCTTCTATATCCGCCATTTTAGATTCAAGATCTGCTATAGTTTCTGCTAGTGTTTGAGCATATGACAGTATGTTTGCTTGGTCTATCACAAGATCCTCTTGTTTTCTTTCTAATGCTTCAGTTCTTTCCCCTTGAGTGTTCAGATCTCTTTTCAAATCAGCAACAGAGCTTCTTATCTCGTTTTTAAGTGATGCATAGTGAGTATCTATTTTAGATGACAAACCATTTAAAGATTCAACAACCTGGGAATCTGGTTGCGATGATCTTGGGCTAGTCGGGGAGTCAGCATCAGCTGAATCCTTATATAGCTGATGAAGTTCTCTAGATTTATCTTCTGATCCTTCTCTGTCTAGATGAATCTTGCTGTTGAAATGGTCTGCAACTGTACGTTTAGGACCCTCTGTATGTCTCTGCTGATGTTTTTTCCTATTACAGTGTGCCAACTTGATGTTAGTGTGAGCAGATTTTTACCTCAGTATGGTCACTATGATCTCTCTCTGAGTGATGTATCACCACTTGACTTGTGACTGACTGTATCTTCCAAGGCCATTTGCCTCTTTGTAGTATCTGAATCTTTAGTTGATGTGCAGTAACTCAGTTTCCCACCTTCCCCCATCAGTAAGCTTCTAAGGGATGTACATGTTGTTAAAGTTCATGTTGAATTAAGAGTCCATAAACTGTGACATCATTAACCTGAGATAACACACTAGCCAGAAATAACTGATGCTTTATGCAGCAGGCACCGCTCCCCAGGTGTCACTACTGGACCAGAATGGAAAAAGGAATAAGGGTATGACCTCCTGATATTCTGCCCAGCAGGAAAGGGGGGGGGGAGTGCCTGTTTTTATTTCAGTTACTGCCTCTGTTTATACATAACTGCACGCTATGTGTTCAGGGTATAGGTTCAACTTAAACTCCTTAGTGTGTGGTTCCACCTTGGGCTACCATGCAGGTTAGATCAATAAGTGTGAACAATATAGGAGTGACAAAAGATCTGCTGTGCATCCCACCAGCAAAATTTGTATGTATTCGAGAAGCAATCAGTTTTATTATAGTGGAAATGTTTGGCTTTACTTCGGTGGGCCTCAATGCTTTACAGGTAAATGTCTGCTCCCATGTTACTGGAGCCACCTGCTTTTGTGCCAGCTTAACACTGTAGTATGGAATGTGACTTGCTTGCCTCTCTTGGGGAAGTGCAGCACTATCGCCTGTTTTTAAAGTCAGAGGTTTTGAGTCAGTGAGATTATCAGAATGTGTCTAGTGTGTAGGTGGATATGTTTTGTGCGTCACACTTACTGACCCAATATGGCGATTCGCGCCAATATCCTCCTCTGCCAGCAGCCGACTCTCTCCACCTTAGCACCCCATGGCCAGCTAGGAACTTCTATCGCTCACTGGAGCTAACTCAGCAGGGCAACACTTCACAAGGGCTGAGAAAGCAGGCTGTACTGTGAGACATCAGCGGTTTATCACTATATGTCTGTGTGCTCCGGTGATCTCGATGTGTAGCGTTGGTAACGCCTGCGGTTAGTTATTCAGCCTCCCTACTCATAGGATGCAGGTTTCAGCAGCTCCGGTAATCCTCCTCAGCAGGGCCTGTGCTTATCAGAGTCAACTCAGTGTAGTGACTCTCCGCTGTGGCTGGTATAACAGATCGCACAGGAAGGTGAAGGCTGTGAGGCTGCTCTGAATGGCGGTGCTCGCGGTAAGTCAGCCCCTGTAAGTCCGTGCTCTTTGCAGAGCTTGAAGTATAAATTTGATAATGCCAGCTGCGAACTACTCAGTCTCCTGACTTAGAGGGTGTAGGAGGGAGGGTTTCAGCTACTCCGACAATCCCCTTCAGCAGGGCCTGTATCCAAATTGGCGCAGAGACCTCTGGCTAGTAACTTTCTTGAGGTCTGTTAAAGTGATGGTCCCAAAAAGCTTCTAAACTATTAGTGGTGTTGAGTTATCACTTATTGTGTACAATATACAGCCTGGGTCTATCCCTTTAGTTTATTTGAAGTAATATGTAGCCAGAGCTATGTGGCTGCACGTCTTTCCTCTTAGCTAGTTGGTTCTGCCTCCCGGGTCGACCACATCTTTAATCAGAACGGTCTCATGCCAGCTGGAATAAACTGTCTTAGAGCAAGGATTACAAGCGAGTAGTGGTTTACGACCTTTACATGGTACCTTGTGATCCCCAGGCTCCTCTCTTC
Organism: Bombina bombina; assembly: GCF_027579735.1. Classification (NCBI taxonomy): domain Eukaryota; kingdom Metazoa; phylum Chordata; class Amphibia; order Anura; family Bombinatoridae; genus Bombina; species Bombina bombina. The sequence continues at coordinate 91,712,528 of NC_069508.1, read as the reverse complement.
CACATATATGGTAGGCACTAACAAAAGTGGAAAAAGCTCTGTGGTCTTTATGATGCAGTGCTGCAAGTGTGGTTTGTGGCAATTGTTTGGCAAGTTCCATCAGTGTAAGCAAACTCTGTTTTAGGTCTGCGAAGTGCGTCTCAATATGTTGTAGAGCATTTCTTTCCCATCTATCCAAGTACTCCATATTGTTGCGAGGGCAGCGTAAAAGAAATTGTGAACAATTATCTGGGCAATGCAAGGGGTCTGTCTTCCAGAGCTTTCTGAACACTCTTTGGCCCAAATCTTGAGTAAGGGGGGGTTCTGCCGACCTGATCCTTAGATGTTTAAAAGTGTATTATGGCATCTGCGAGTGGTTCAGAAGGGAGCTGTATGTAGGAGACACTATTATGTGGCCAGGAGGTGAGGATGGAGTATACTCAGGCATGCCACTGAAAGAATCCTTGTGTACTCTCCAATGGGTTGTAAGGATATTTTCCGTTGCTTAAGAGCAGTAGGCCTGTAAGCCTGTAATGGCCGCTCGGTGTGTCACTTGATCTGGACCACTTCATAAAGGAGTGCTGCATCGTAACTCCGGATTGTCAAAATCTCTTAGCTACTCAGACCTCGAGATCACAACAGTTTATAGGTAAAGTTTTAGAAGTTATTCTTCTAGTGATCTCAGTGGAGACAAGTATTTTGAGGCTACGATCTGGAACTGTTAGAAAACGCGTCCATGCTTTCCAAAGGCTAGCTCCGCCCCCCCCACCGCTTCTTTTTTTGTAAAAGTAGTAAATTATAAGACCCAGAGTCCCGGACCCTGTTGACGTCTTGTGTCAGGTGCACTGCTGCTCTTTTGTAAATATGAAGGTCACAAATGCTGTAGTTGGCATAATAAAAAGGGCCAGATTACAAGTGGAGCACTAACAGTTATGCACAAGCAATAAGGGCTATATCAAGGGTGTTTACGCAAGTCAGGTTTTCCACTCATATTACAAGTTGAAAGAAAACACGATTGATTGAGCACAATTGCGATTTACACTGCAATGCGTTCTCAGACGCATAATAAACACTATCTTTGAATTTCACAAAAAAGCAGTAGATTTTTTTTCTAGTAAATGTATTTTTTCTCTAATTTGCTGGCCCCCTGTACGATGTAGTAGACATCAGCCAATGACAGACTAATATTCATATACCCTGTAACCTTGTGAACATGCTCAGCAGGAGCTGGTGCCTCAAAAAAATCTGCATATAAAAAGATTGTATCAAATTTGAAATTGGAAGTAAATTTAAAAAAATTCTTAAAACGGTATGCTCTTTCTGAATCGTGGAAGTTTAATTTTGACTTTTTTTATGCAATAGTCATTTTAATTAAGGTTTTAACTATGTATTTGCTGTAAATATTTCACATTCCAATGTTCTTCACATAGCAGAATATGAGAGAGAGAGACGAGATTTGAACACGCCAAACAATTATACAAGATTGTCTTGAAAAAGGCTCATGTATGGATCCGAAACGTCGACTTATGTGATTGTTACTTGAAAAATAGAAATATGTTATCAAGATCTGTGAGTGCCCTCTATGTCGTGTGGATTTATATACTGTATATATATTTATTTAAAGGGACAGTCAAGATAAAACGGTAGATAATCCCTTTATTACCCATTACCCAGTTTTGCATTTCCAACACACTTATAATAATACAGAAGATAGATTTAAAAACAAAACATTTATTGAAATGGCTATTGGTGTGGCTAGGTTTCTGCTTCTTAAAACTTGGATCTCAAAAAAAACTGCCCTCCATAGCAGAAGTAAATAATTACATTTTTAAACAAATGACAGTAGAACAATGTACAATAGAACAAGATAAAACTAATGAAGTTGTCAGTTTTCTCAAAAAATGGGAAATATTTATCTGCTCTAAACCAATAGAATTACAAAAGAAAATTATTTACCCCCTTAGATCTACAGAATATGTTATGAATGCTGTATTAAGGAATTAACTTCCTCAGATATATTAGGTGCAGAAAGGGAGAAGGCTGATTTTGAATTTGATTTTGAATTACTTTTTTATTTTTTTTCTCTTTCCCTCTACTTCTTTTCTTTTTACTTTCTTTCCTTGGTTTATCAGAAAACAATACTCATGTGGGGTGCAATATTATGCTATCTGATCTGTAAAAGATATAGCTCCCGTCATATAAAGGGATACAGGATGGCCATTAATGAATGGATATGAAAAAAAAATTTGTTGTGATAATACGTTTTTTCTTTTTTTCTCTTTTGTTATCAATGCATCTGTATTCTAAGATGTGCCTGATCTCCAAGTATGTAAACAATCTATTAATATCCCCTTCCTTTGTTTTTCTTTTGTACCCCACTTTATTTCTTAATAAAAACAATTACAAAAAAAAAAAAGAAAAAAAAGAACACCAAGAGAACAAAGCAAAATTGGTGATAAAAGTAAATTGGAAAAGTGTGGAAAATTACATGCCCTATTTGAATCATGAAAGTTTTTTTTTTACTTGACTGTCCCTTTAAGAATAAATAGAACATATTGTTCTATGTAAAGAACATTAGAATTTGAAATATTCATTTTTCATGTCGGGTTAGCACACATAAGAATATGCGATCAGGTTTGCACACGAGTTGGGTTCTTTTCCACTTTTTTTCTCCATTGACTTCTATGGGGGAATAGGTTATCGCACATGCAATATTCTAAGTTCGGCTTTTTGGGGTTGTTGGGTTAGCGCGCAAGCAAAAACGGTTTACTTTCAACTCTTACTTATATCGCATTTAAAGCTTGAGTGGGAGCTTTAAACTAATGCTCCTCTTGTAATCTGGCCTAAATTGAGATGAGTGACAGACATAGAGAATCGGGCAGATTTATCTTTGTGAAGGACGCATGAATCAAGCCACATACAAGGTTATCCCGGAATAAAACTTGCTTCCTTCTGCTCTGATAATGTTCCCTACTTCTGAGGATATTTTTTTTCCAGCAGGACCATGGTCCATGTCACACAACCAGGTCAATCAAAGTATGCATGGGGGACCACCAGATCAAGACCATGTCATTGCCAGCACAATCTCCAGACCTGAAACCCATTGAAAACCTTTGGAATATGATCAAGAGGAAGATGTATGGTCACAAGCCATCAAACAAAGCTGAACTGCTTGAATTTCTGCAACAGGAGTGGCATAAACAGGAATGTGAAAGACTAGTGGAGAACATTTATTTATTTATAAAATATTTTACCAGGAAGGATACATTAAGATTTCTCTCTTTTTCAAGTATGTCCTGGGTCCACAAAACATTGCATTGATACAATAGGGTACAATAAAATTCAAAAACAATAATAATACACAATAGATGCAAAAATTATACATAGAACAGGTAGGAAATATATAATCAACAATGACAGGTGCATTCTGTTTTGAGATATGTAGAGAGGGATCTCTTAAAGGATATTAGGCTTGGGGAAGGTTTGAAAGTGTGAGGGAGGTCATTCCATAACTGTGGCGCTCTGTAGGAAAAGAAGGATCGAGATGCTTTCTTTTTGTTGAGGCAAGCTAAATAATGTGCTGGTACTGGATCGGAGGTTATAGGAGGTGGGAATAGCTGGGGAGAGCATTCTGCTCAGGTAGGGTGGGAGCTTCCCAGAAAGGCACTTAAACACAAGGCAGGAAAGATGGAGGGTGCCAAGACTCATGAGAGCTGTGATTGAAAATCAGGGTAATTCCACCAAATACTGATTTTCTGAACTCTTGCTAAGTTAAAATATTAGTATTGTGTTGTTTAAAATAAATAAGAAAGGCTGGCAGAAGAGGCGGGGAGTTGAGCGTGCGCGGTTCACGGAGCTGGCATGACCGCTCAGCTTGCTGCAGGGAGGGTGTCACACAGTCCTGTTGCTACACACTGCACCGAGTTTAGCATTGTAACAAGATGCCACGTCTAGCGTCCACCGCCGTACAAGCAGTAATAGGCGCAAATGGAACGGAGAGTGGGGGGAGCAGTATACCTCAGCAGGGACCAGGCTTTTTTTTTTGGCAACAGACTAGGGTATGCACCTCAGGAATACCAGTTGAACCCAATGTTATACAGATCGATTGGCCACCTAACTGGTGAGTGACTTGTTTTATTTATATATTCAACATAAAGGAATTGAGATATATTGATAAGCTCATTAACTGCATTTGATGTTGATAAAGAAAATATAATCCTGGTCCCCAGCAGGGTTAAAAAGGGCCAGTAGATTATCACATTATGATGGACTATGATGGATCTATATCCTATATTGATATGGAGATAAAGGTCTGGCAGAAATAAAAAGAAAATACAGGATGTACTGAAAGAAACAGGTCTGTAAATAGAGCTTCCCGCTACCCCCATACACTCCATCTTAGAATGGGATATATATATTGAACATTGCGCACCTGCTTGCAGATCCGTTTTTGTGTTGCCATTTGAAATATATAACTCATAAAAGTTTGCAACGACATCCAAACTGCCATGGAACAAGGAGACCTAACTGGAGCTATTTTCCTTGATTTTGCAAAGGCTTTTGACACAGTGGACCATGACCTACTACTTCTCAAACTAAAAAACTCTGGTATTGCTGATCACCCGTTAACCTGGTTTAAATCATATGTATCGGATCGATCACAATATGTCTCTGTCTATAACAGTGACTCCCTCCCTCTCCCAGTCCCATGTGGTGTTCCCCAAGGTTCCATTCTCGGCCCCCTACTATTCACATTATTTATAAATGATTTGCCTAATGTCTGCAAATCCTCAACTGTACACATGTACGCAGACGACACGGTAATCTATGCAAACAAATCTGATCTGCTGCAGCTTGAAACAGTGCTCCAAGACCAGTTCACAGAGGTAGAAAAGTGGATCTCGAAAAACAAACTCTTCCTAAACACTGACAAAACGGTCACAATGATCTTTGGAACGGGACCTAAAATACAAAAATTACAAAATTCCCATCTTCGCATCAAAACAAAATCCAATTGCACGCTGACCGCAGTCCACTCTTTTAAATACTTAGGTATGTTGTTAGACCCCAATCTATCTTTTGGACTCCACATAGAAAAAATGGCCTCTAAACTTTATCCAAAACTAGGTGCCCTGTACAGAAACAAATCTTGCCTCAGCCCTACAGTAAAGGAAAAGATTGTACAGCAAATGCTGATGCCTATCTTGGATTATGGGGACATAGTATATGCACCTGCTCCGCAAACTCACCTTAATAAACAAAATACATTATATAACTCACTCTGCCGCTTTGTGCTACAATGTAACTACAGGACCCACCATTGTGACATGCTAAAAGAACTAAACTGGCTGTCGCTGGAATCCAGACGCACCCTCCATCTTTCCTGCCTTGTCTTTAAGAGCCTTTCTGGGAAGCTCCCACCCTACCTGAGCAGAATGCTCTCCCCTGCTATTCCCACCTCCTATAACCTCCGATCCAATAACAGCACATTATTTAGCTTGCCTCAATACAAAAAAAAAGCAGCTCGATCCTCCTTTTCCTACAGAGCGCCACAATTATGGAATGACCTCCCTCACACTTTAAAAACTTCCCCAAGCCTAAAATCCTTTAAGAGATCCCTCTATACATATCTCAAAACAGAATGCTCCTGTCATGGTTGATTAAATATTTCATACCTGCTCTATGTTAAATGTTTGCATATAATGTGTATTTTTATTATTGTTTTTGTATTTTATTGTACCCTATTGTATCAATGCAATGTTTTGTGATCCCAGGACATACTTGAAAACGAGAGAAATCTCAATGTATCCTTCCTGGTAAAATATTTTATAAATAAATAAATAAATATCTGGGAGGAAACATATTCTTTGTTTTGCTTGAAAGCAGCAAGGCTGACTGGTGGATTATATTAAAAGACCCGGTTCAATGGAAAAATACTTTAACCCTTCCAAAATAGCGCCTAAAGCCAAAGGCCTGGAAAAAAAGCAAACAAAAGGTGTACTGTTCTCACTACTGATAGCTAGACAGCTAGTTAACAAACCAGACAGAAATAGCTTTGTGTTTATTCAAAACTGATTTTACTTCTGAATAGTTATTTTGTAAAACTGCAATACAATAAGAAAAGTTGAAATTACAATATGTAGTTACACGTGGTGCTTGCAATACATACAATAATACATGTTTCTAACACAGAGAGCTTACATTTAATCCTTACAGCAAATAGCAATGCAATTCAAATGTACAATGAACTCTTAGCAAACAACACATAACTTACAGGCATATGTATATTTAGAGGCAAATGTTAAGAGCTGATTTCCATGCTTCTTGAAGCTAAGATGGCTACTGAGAAACTGAAAGTAAGACTTTTTATTAACAAACTTTATTAACACTTCCTGTTTTATTCTTGAGAGGAACCAAGTTGTAATTGCAACATGAAACCACCAGATGTCATCAACATGAACATAATAAGCATATAATAGACAGAACACTCCCCGCCTGGTATAAACATATACCACTATTACATGATCTATAAATTATTATTAAATTCAACCAGATAACTTTTTACTTTGAAAAAGAACAATAAAATCTGACACAGGTCTAAGGTATACTTTAGCAGTCCCTTGTTTAATGATTTTGACCTCTACTTTGCGAATTTTACCATCACCGCTAGGAATGGCTTTTACAATAAGACTCATTGTCCATCCATTGCGCTTTACTTGAGAGTCTTTCAACAATACAAGATCTCCTTCTTGAATGTTTTGTTTCTCCTTCCATTTTCTATATTTCCATGTTTGGATACATTTGATAGTCACTGTTTCAGCTTGCAAGAAATCTAATGAATGGCATAACCCTTTGCAGCAATGCCAGCCTGTACATGACTCCTTTTGAGTGCTGCTGGAAAATGACTTGGCAATGTGAATTAGTATTGCTATACCTCTCACAGGGGACTTCCACTTTGAGAATCTGAGAAATCTATGTGAGTCTAACTGGCGTTCATACACTCCAGTTTTTAAAGCTGTCACTTCAGGTCTGATCTCACTGTCAGAATCTGGTTCAATGAAGTCAAATACTTCAGCTTCAGATTGATCACCTGAATTTGCCTGATGTAAGAAATTTGGGCCTGAGAACCAGTTGGTATGTTTTAGGTGAGCTGCCTGAATTGGTCTAGTACCATGATCTGCTGGATTCTGACTGATGTTAATATAATGCCACTGATCTGGATTAGTAGATTTTCTAATACGAATTATTCTGTTTGAGACATATACATGAAATCTCCTACAAGTATTGTGAATATAACCTAACACAATTTTGCGGTCAGTGTAATATTTAACTGCATAAAGTTCAATGTCCATTTCTTCAGTAATAAGTTCAGCTAGCTTAACTGACAATACAGCTGCACATAATTCTAGACGTGGCACTGTATGGGCTGGTCTTGGAGCTAGTTTAGATTTGCCCATAATAAAGCCTACATGACATTGACCGCTACTGTCTATGACTCTGAGATATGCCACAGCTGCTATCGCTACAGTAGAAGCATCAGAAAAAACACATACTTCCTTTCTTACTGTGGACGATAGTGACACCGGCACATAGGGTCTGGGAATACTGAGATCTTCAAGATGGATCAAGTCTTCTGTCCATGCTCTCCATTGAGCTTCTCTATCTGGTGAGAGTGGGGAATCCCAGTCACATTGGTCTGTTGAGAGTTCTCTGACTAAAGATTTACCTTGCATAGTGATTGGAGATGCAAACCCAAGTGGGTCATAAAGACTGTTTACTGTAGCCAGGATACCTCTCCGTGTGAAAGGTTTTACCTCTTTGGACACTTGAAAAGTGAAACTGTCGGTCTGTAAGTTCCAACTTACTTCTAAGCTTCTTTGGAGGGGTAGAGGATCGACACCTAGAACAAGGTCCTTTAGATCTTTAGCTCTGTCATCTGCAGGAAATGCTTCCATTACTGGACTTCTGTTGGATGCCACTTTGTGTAGCTTGAGATTTGATCCTGCGAGCATGTCCTTAGCTCTCTGCAGGAGACTGACTGCTTCAGCTTCAGTAGGCACAGATGCGAGTCCATCATCTACATAGAAATTCCTCAAGATAAACTGTTCTACATCTTCGCCATACTCACTCTTTCCTTGCTTTGCTATTTGTCTTAGACCCTAAATGGCTATGGCTGGGAAAGGGCTGTTCCCAAAGACATGTACCTTCATCCTGAACTCTGTAATTTCTTTGTTAAGGTCATTGTCACGAAACCAAAGAAATCTCAAATAGTTACAGTGATCTTCTCTAACCATGAAACAGTAAAACATTTGTTGTACATCAGTGGTAATTGCAACTTGCTCTTTGCGGAAACGTAAAAGGACACCTAGTAGTGTATTATTTAAATCAGGCCCACTGAGGAGTATGTCATTCAGTGAGATGCCTTCAAACTGAGCACTTGAGTCAAAAACTACTCTGATCTGTCCTGGCTTCTGAGGGTGATAGACACCAAAGACTGGTAGGTACCAACACTCTTCACCTGCTTCCAATGGTGGGGCAGGTTCTGCTTGGTCATGGTCAAAGATCTTTTGCATAAAGTTAACAAAATGTTCCTTCATTTCAGGTTTTTTTCACAAAGGAACAATGTAGGGCAAGGAGTCTTTTCTGGGCTTGCTCTATGTTGTTTGGAAGTCTAAGCCGAGGTAAGCGAAATGGTAGGGGTGCTACCCAGTAATTTGCTTCATCAATAAACATCTATTTTTCAACTACATGAAGGAACATACCATCTTGAATAGACATAGCAGGTTTGTCATCTTTTGGAGTAGTAACAAACACATTATCATCTAAACTGCCCACATTGTGAGTTGCAGTTCCTAAATAACACAATGAGGGGGTGTATGACTGTTGTTTACAAGCATTAAAAGTCTCTTTTACCTGTATATAGCTAGTGCATGGGCTAAACAGAGAAGTGCGCCCACTAGGCAGCACATTTGTCTTGAAAGAGTTCACATCTGCTGGTCTATGAGCTCCTCCTAAGCATACGTCCCCAACTATGACCCAACCTAAGTCTACATGTTGTGCATAAGGACTGTTGTGAGGCCCATTAATCTGCTGATGTACTTTGTGCACCTTCAGAATGTCTCTTCCTAACAAGAGAAGTATTTGTGCGTTAGGGTCAAGTGCTGGGATCTTGTCTGTTAAGGATTTCAGATGAGGAAAATGCTGTGTAATCTCAGGTGTTGGAATTTCTGACCTGTCATCAGGTATCATGTCACATTCAATGAGTGTGGGGAGTTTTATGTGTGTTTTCCCATCAATAGACTGAACAGTTAAGTTGGATACCCTACGCCCTGTTTTCTCTGTAATGCCTGAGCATGTTCTTAGAGTGTAGGAAAATGTTTCACCACTAATGTTAAACACATCAAAAAACTCTGATTTGGCTAAAGAACGGTTACTTTGATCATCTAACACTGCATACATTTTTACAGAACAGTCAGGTTTATTAGAGGGATATACAGTCATTAAACAAATCTTGGAACATGATCTGGGTCTTGTCCCTTTCCCACATACCTCTGTACACTTGGATACAATAGTGGGTGGAGTAGCTTCCTCTTGCTCCCCACCTTGCTCTCCCTTTGGTAAAGGAGTCTCTACTGCCCAGGGAGCTGGACCTGGATGCAAAGCTGAAGTATGCTGGTCACTGTTGCATTCTCTGCATCTTATGTTATTTTTGCAGTCTTTGGCGATGTGTCTGGTGGATGCACAACATCTAAAGCAGATAGAATTCTCCTTCAGGTAAGCTTTACGTTCATCAATGTGCTTGCTTCTGAACCCACGACACTTTGACAGTGGGTGTGGTTTATTATGAATTGGACATGGACGGTCTGATTCCATGGATTTCCTTGAAGGGCTTTTCACTTGTGGAGTTGCATTAGTAGCTGACACTTCTGTCTTTCTTACTGACACCGTTGGTCTGTTGCTGTACCTTGTTCCTGTCTTCTCTGTATTTACTGGAAATTGGTTACTACATGTTGAGAATATGAAGCTTGGATCATTTCTGGTCTTTGCTTGGTTGACAATAAATCTGGTGAAGAAACTGAATGGTGGAAAGGAGACATGATGGTCTTCTTTGTACTTGGAACCTTGAAAAATCCACTTTTCTTGCAAGCTATATGGCAGTTTTTCAATTATTGGTTTGATGCCACGAGCTATGTCTAGGTATGCCAGTCCTGGCAAAAAGCCTCCTGCCTTAGCTGCATTCACCTCCAACAACATGTCACCAAGTTCTCTTAACTTTATGTTGTCTTTGTTTGAGATTTTGGGGAAGTTTTCTAGCTTCTTTAACAGTGCATTCTCAATAGCTTCAGGGCGGCCATAACATTCTTCTAGTCTCTGCCACACCATTTTAAATCCATCAATTGGGTTATGAACATGCACTGACCTCAGTCTCTTAGCCTGTTGAGATGACTCTGGTCCAAGCCACTTAGTCAAAAGATCTAGCTCTTCTCTGGCTGTAAGATTAAGATCTCTGGTGACACCTTGGAATGATGTCTTCCATGCCCAGTAGTTCTCTGGTTGATCATCAAATGTTGGTAGCCCTGTACTCACTAACTCTCAACGAATCAGGTGCTTTGCTAGGTCAGTAGTCTCTGAAGTTCCTAATGTACTATTTCTGAGAGGGGATATGTGAGAGTCCATATAATGTGATGGATATTGTGGATCAGCGTAACCTCTGCTTTCTTGAAAGCGCACTCTTGGTGTAGAGACATTTGCAGTGTCAGTCTGGGAAGGAGGGTGCAAGTCAGGAATACTTGGAGTAGACTGTAAATATGTTGAGTCAGGAAACTGTGGCATTATGCTGGACATATGTTGGATAGGAGCATGCTCTGTTTTATCTTGGTCTAGAGCATGGTTCTGTACATACTCACGAGTCCTTTTTACTGAATCATGGGTAGTTATTTCTGCAAAATCTTGAAGTGGTTCTTCTTCTAGTTCAGCTGCTGCTTCATAGACTGCTGCTTCTGCAGATGCTGCAACTGCTGCCCTTTGAATCTTTAGCACATGCATATTAGCTTCTAACTCTGCCTTGCGTTGCGCTGTTTCAGCTTCACATCTTGCTGTCTCTGCTTTGCGCTTAGCTGCCTCTGCTTCCATATCTGCTTTGCACCTTGCTGCCTCTGCTTCCATATCTGCTTTTTGCCTTGCTGCCTCTGCTTCCATATCTGCTTTGCGCCTTGCTGCCTCTGCTTCTAGTGCTGCTTTCTGCTTTATCATGTCTGCTTCTTTTTCAGCATAAGAAACTTGTGCCTGGGCTGCTTGTGCTTTAGCACGGGCTCTGAGTCCTGCAGAACTGGCTGATGATCTGCTGGAGCGCATTGAATATTTATAGCCAGAGGCATAGGATCTGGTCTCTAAAGTTTGCTGCGTCATATCAACACTCTTTTCTTGGTTCATAGTGATCAGGTTAAAGTAGCACAATATTTTAAATGCAGTTCTTGTGCAAATTATTTTTACTGCCTTTCACTTTAAATTGCAGGTCTTGTATGTTTGCTTGTTATTTACTGCTTTTTACTTTAAAATGCAGCCTTTGTATCTTGCTTGTTATTGCTTCTCACTTTTCAATGCAGCTCCTATATCTTCCCTTGATATAGCATGCTTTTTTACTTTACAATGCAGCTCTGTATCTTCCCCTGATATAGCCTGCCTTTTTACTATACAATGCAGCTCTGTATCTTGCCTTGATATAGCATGCCTTTTTACTTTACAATGCAGCTCTGTATCTTCCCCTGATATAGCCTGCCTTTTTACTATACAATGCAGCTCTGTATCTTGCCTTGATATAGCATGCCTTTTTACTGTACTGTCCTCACTACTGATAGCTAGACAGCTAGTTAACAAACCAGACAGAAATAGCTTTGTGTTTATTCCAAACTGATTTTACTTCTGAATAGTTATTTTGTAAAACTGCAATACAATAAGAAAAGTTGAAATTACAATATGTAGTTACACGTGGTGCTTGCAATACATACAATAATACATGTTTCTAACACAGAGAGCTTACATTTAATCCTTACAGCAAATAGCAATGCAATTCAAATGTACAATGAACTCTTAGCAAACAACAAATAACTTACAGGCATATGTATATTTAGAGGCAAATGTTAAGAGCTGATTTCCATGCTTCTTGAAGCTAAGATGGCTGCTGAGAAACTGAAAGTAAGACTTTTTATTAACAAACTTTATTAACACTTCCTGTTTTATTCTTGAGAGGAACCAAGTTGTAATTGCAACATGAAACCACCAGATAATCTAATCTGTAAAATTGATAATGTGCAGAAATGTTTGGATAAGGTTGTTCAGTAGATGTAACAAATTACAGCCAGAATAACTGAAATTGAACAGCGAGTATCAGATACAGAGGATACTCAAGCTAATATGGAAAAATAGGCTAAGAACATCAGAAGAAGATAATGAAAAGTTGAAAACCAAACTTGATGAAATTGAGAATCATACAAGGAGAAACAACATCAGACTGGTTGGACTGCCTGAGTCTATTACCTCATTTCATCTAATTGAGTTTGCTGAACAAACCTTACCTACAATGCTGGGCCTTGAAGCCGATATAAAGCTATTCCAAGTGGAAAGGGCACATAGGATTGGTCTTAATAACCCAGTATTACAGAAGCAACAGAAATCCAGAGTAGTCATTATAAAATATCTTAGCTTTCAGGCTAAAGTGAAGATCTTAAGAGCATACAGAAATATGCATAATTTGTTTTTTGGGGAAAAAAATGTTTTTTTATTCCAGGACTATTCGGCAGATTTATCAAGACGTAGGAAACAGTTCTCTGAAGTATGCCAAAGACTAGTCAAGGAAAAAAACAAAACAATTTGCACTATTATATCCAGCTAAATTGAAAATTCATCAGTGAGATGTGTTCCAGTTTTTTTTCTCTCCAGCAGAGGCGATAAGATTTCTTGACCAAGGGCTTTATGATGCTTAATGATTATATCTGCTCTCTTGTAGTATTGGTAAAAGGGAAATTGCTGATAGGATATGATAGATGGGGGATGGGTGTAAGTGTATCTCTAGAAGGCATTGGTCAACAATGCTGAATGAAGTGTTTTATGTAATATGTTTAGCTATACACTTGAAGTATTTAATATATACACCACAGTATAGATGGAAATCACAAAGCACTTTGAACTATTTTAGATTTAGGGATATTCTCTTAGCATCTTCTTCTGTGTGTTTTATAAAGAACAATTTCACAATTTTTTTTAGAAAGATTAACACTGGTAATTAGGTGTGGAAAACAAATATATAATATCTATTTTGCACTTTTCAAGGTATATTTATATCTATACTATATGTATTATTACTCTCATTATTCAATATATATATATATATATATATATAGTAAGTTAGGACTATCTCACGGGAAGGGTTTTACTGTTACTTTTAGAAGGTATAGTGTAATAATAATGAACAAAGAGTGTTATGCAATATATTTAGCTACACATTTGCAGTACTTTAAAGGTGTTTTTTGGAGTAGATGGAGCTTACAAAATACTATGAGATCTTACAGATTTAGTAATAGGGCTTGCACTTCTTTCCTAGTTTTCTCTTTGGGGTTTTACAGTGGGGCAAAAAAGTATTTAGTCAGCCACCAATTGTGCAAGTTCTCCCACTTAAGAAGATGAGAGAGGCCTGTAATTTTCACCATAGGTATACCTCAACGATGAGAGACAAAATGTGGAAACAAATCCAGACAATTACATTATCTGATTTGGAAAGAATTTATTTGCAAATTATGGTGGAAAATAAGTATTTGGTCAATATCAAAAGTTCATCTCAAAACTTTATTATATATTCTTTGTTGGCAATGACAGAGGTCAAACGTTTTATGTAAGTCTTCAAAAGGTTGTCACACACTGTTGCTGGTATGTTGTCCCATTCCTGCATGCAGATCTCCTCTAGAGCAGTGATGTTTTGGGGCTGTTGCTGGGCAACACGAACTTTCAACTCCCTCCAAAGGTTTTCTATGGGGTTGAGATCTGGAGACTGGCTAGGTCACTCCAGGACCTTGAAATGCTTCTTACGAAGCCACTCCTTCGTTGCCAGGGCAGTGTGTTTGGGATCATTGTCATGCTGAAAGACCCAGCCATGTTTCATCTTCAATGCCCTTGCTGATGGAAGGAGGTTTGCACTCAAAATCTCACGATCCATGGCCCCATTCATTCTTTCATGTACACAGATCAGTCGTCTTTGCAGAGAAACAGCCCCAAAGCATGATGTTTGTCACCCCCATGCTTCACTGTAAGTATGGTGTTCTTTGGTGGCAACTCAGCATTCTCTCTCCTCCAAACACGACGAGTTGTGTTTCTACCAAACAGTTCTACTTTGGTTTCATCTGACCATATGACATTCTCCTAATCCGCTTCTGGATCATGCAAATGCTCTCTAGCATACTTCAGATGGGCCTGGACATGTACTTGCTTAAGCAGGGGGACACGTCTGGCACTGCAGGATCTGAGTCCCTGGCAGTGTATTACTGATGGTAGCCTTTGTTACGTTGGTCCCAGCTCTCTGCAGGTCATTCACTAGGTCCCCCCTATGTGGTTCTGGGATGTTTGCTCACCATTAATGTGATCATTTTTACCCCACGGGGTGAGATTTTGCGTGGAGCCCCAGATTGAGGGAGATTATCAGTGGTCTTGTATGTCTTCAATTATCTAATTATTGCTCACATAGTTGAGGTATACCTATGATGAAAATTACAGGCCTCTCTCATCTTCTTAAGTGGGAGAACTTGCACAATTGGTGGCTGACTAAATACTTTTTTGCCCCACTGTATATGAGGAGAAATTTCACTAAAGATTATAGAAGGATTACAGTTATGACTAGGTGTGGAACATGAAAATACAATTTTTATGAGGTACTTTTTAGGTTATATAGGTATTTATAATATATGTGCTATTATAATTACTATTATATGGCTGTTTTGAGTACATATTATAACAGTATGATATCCCTATTATGTATTGAATAGATGGTAAAAATTATTACCTGGAATGTGGGGGGAATAAACTCCCCTATAAAAAGAAAGGCTATATTGCACCATTTAAGGAAGCGTAATATAGATATCGCATGTGTTCAAGAAACTCACTTAACGGACAAAGAACATATACAATTAAAAACAGGTTGGGTACAAGAAGTCATCTACTCCTCACATATTAGTTCATCATGTGGTGTTGCTATATTATTTCACAAAATATTAAAATATAAAATAGAGAGCTCATACATAGACAAGAAGGGTAGAATTATAACCTTAAACATAGTAACCAATACACAAAAATATAAATTATGTAATAAATATGGTCCAAACCAACAAGATGACAAGTTTTGGAATAAATTTCAGAATTTTTTACAAAGATAAATTAAAGATAAGGTAATAATATTGGAAGATTTTAACGTGACCCCTAATCCATTAATAGATAGGAAAACAACGAAAAACAGAAAGAAAAGATAAATCTCGATATAACTACGAAAAAAAGACAATACAAATATTATGCACTAATCTGGGGATAGAAGATATATAGCGCAGACAAACCCTGATAGTCTGGATTACACACATATATCACGCTCTAATAATGCTATGTCAAGAATTGATTATTGCCTTACATCTTATGAGTTAAACATTTCTGTAGAAGAAATAAAAATACTGCGGTTTAATGTTTCACACCGTGCCCCAGTAGCAATATCTTTAAAAAACAGGAAACAATATGGTAATGTAAATAATGTTATATATCCTAAGTATTTGTATAGATCAGAGAAGTAGACTAAGTTCTTAGAGGAAACATGGTAAGATTTTGGGATAAATAAAAGACAGCATAGTGTAAAAGCACAACTATTTTTGGAAGCATCCAAAGCGACGATGAAAGCAGAGATGATCTCCGATTTAAAGCATATTAAAAGAAAAAAGCAAGATAAAGAGCTAAGGATCAATAACCAGGTAGAAATAGCATATACTCAATACAGAATGGAACCAACAATTCAGAATAAAAATATATATTTTAATGTAAAAATAGAAAGAGTACCAAGGTACAAATATTATTGAATGCTTTAAGAATTATTATCAAAATTTATATAGATCACAGGGAAATAATATTGAAAGGCAACAGGCATTATGGAATCAAATTAACTTACCACAAATTACAGAGGAACAGGATAGAATACTTAATAAAGCAATATAAAAATAGGAGATTCAGAACGGCATACAAAGATTATCTTTATCTAAAGCATCTGGTCCAGATGGACTACCGGCAGAATACTATAAGGTATTGGCACCGAAAATTATAGATCCTTTTTTATCAGGTATTTCAAGAAATATATGAGGGGAAGGAGGAGATCTCATCCACATTTAAAATAGTTAACATGGTGGTTATACCAAAACCTGGGAAAGATCAATTAGAACCCCAGTCATATAGACCAATATCATTAACAAATGTTGACTATAAAATTTTACTGAAAATCTTAGCAAATATACTAAATATGATATTATCATATATTATCTCTGAAGAGCAGGTAGGCTTTATGACAGGAAGAACATTGGTAAAACATATTAGAAATATTTTACACATTATCCAGAAATTTTGGCAAAAGGATAAATGGGATATCCTATCGGAGGCCTTTCTGCTATTATTAGATGCTGAAAGGCCTTTGTTAGGATTGAATGGAATCATCTCTTCTATACCATGGAGAGAGTGAATATAAAGGGGAAATTTCTTGACTATATTAAAGCAATCTATACCCCAACAGATGCATATATATGTATAAATTGATGTACATCTACATCAATTAAACTATATAGAGGCACTCATCAGGGATGCCCCCTATCCCTGCTCCTCTTTATCTTAGTATTAGAGACACTTATACACCTTTTAAAAAAATGCTTACCAGACATTTTGATAGAGAATACAAATTTACAGATGGCACTATTTGCGGATGATCTGCTACTTTTTGTATCAGATCCTAAATCATACATAGAAAAAATTATTGAGTATATCCTCATATTTGGAGATATTTCAGGATATAAGATAAATATGAAGAAATCTCAGATATTATGGCCATATAAAAATACAAAGGAAAAAAATTATATATTAGAGGAAGTAGAAGAAAGTATGACATATCTGGGAATAAAAATATCTAATAATCCTAATAGTATATATGATTTGAACTTTCCACCGTTAATTAAAAATATAGTTAAAGATCTTAAAATATGGCAGAATTTAAACTTAAACTTGACTGGTAGAGTTCATGTAATTAAAATGTCGTTCCTACCCAGATTATTATACCCTATCCATATGTTACCATTAAGAATACCCAATAAATACCTTAAAATATTGAATATAGCAATAAGGAATTTTATTTGGAAAGGCAATAAGTTAAGGATCAATATCTCTAAATTGCAAATGCCAGCAAATAAACTAGGATGGAGTATGCCAAATATAAAATACTATAATTGGGTGGCACTTGCAAGATATAATGTTGAGTGAATAACAGGAAAGGAAAAATACACTAATATGAAATTGGAAAAGAACTTACTTAAGCCTATGGCCTCTATTTAACAAGGTCTGGCGGACCTGATCCGACAGTGCGGATCAGGTCCGCCAGACCTCGCTGAATACGGAGAGCAATACGCTCTCCGTATTCAGCATTGCACCAGTGGGCCGCCAGCAGGGGGGTGTCAATCAACCTGATCGTACTCGATCGGGTTGATTTCCGGCGATGTCTGTCCGCCTGCTCAGAGCAGGCGGACAGGTTATGGAGCAGCGGTCTTTGTGACCAATGCTTCATAACTGCTGTTTCTGGCGATTCTGAAGACTCGCCAGAAACACGGGCCATCAAGCTCCTTTCGGAGCTTGATAGATAGGACCCTATGTCATTATCCTATCTACCGCATGCGGAGACCGTTGAAATTCCCAAAAATATCAAAATGCATATAGTATATCGCAACTGTTTGTCAATATGGAAGCTTACTAATAGATGTCTTGGGGCAAACTATAAATATTCACGATATATTCCAATAATATGGAATCCCAAATTTCCAATGGGTAATAATTATCCCTTCCAGATATGGAATAGTTTTGGGATCAATAAAATAGGAGATCTATGTCGAGAGAATAATAAAGGTATAAACTCTATTCAAGAGATTTCTGATAAGTATCAGGTCAAAATTAAAAATTACTTTCACTATATCCAGATAGAATCATATATAAAAACGGTACTCAGAGCTTCACTAAAAGTTTGTAATATAAATATAATTATAGAATTGTGTGAAAGTTATGAAAAAGGCAATTATAAGATCACAAATATATATAATAAATTAATTGCTAGGTCAACTGAGGAAAACTTGCATAAGATAACAAATAAAGGGCAACAGATAATAGACACAGAAACCACTAAGGAGCAATCATACCATAGTGTAAGAACTGTAAAACAAACTACTATGGCAAGTGAGTTGAGGAAATCATAGTATAGAATCCTTCATATTGATTATATTACAATAACAATGAGAAGCAAATGGATAAAGGAAGATAACCCAACCTGTACAAAATGCTCATACTTTTATATGTATGAAAAATTAAGATGTTTAATAAAGATTAATAAAACTGAAAAAAAAAATGAATAAGAACTTGTTTTCTTTGTATTATTCGAGGTCTGCATCTTTTTTTTTGTTATTTTGAGCAGTTGTCATTTTCTGCACGTAAATGCTCTAAATTACAATATTTTTATTTGGAATTTGGGAGAAATGTTTGTAGCTTATAGAATAAAACAAAAATGTTCGTTTTACTCAAACACATACCTATAAATGTAAAACCAGAGAAACTGATAATTGTGCCGTGTTCTCTTAATTTTTTAGAGCTGTATCTATCTATCTATCTATCTATCTATCTTTCCATCCATCTATCTATTTATCCATCTATCTATATACACAAATATACATAGTTACTGTTTGTAAGCTGATATGTTCTATTTGAAATCAACAAAAATGTATTACTGGCAAAATTCTAAGTTCAACCAACTCAAATAAAACTGACCTCCTTTAGTCACATGCTTTGGGTTAACATTTGGCAGGATACGCAGGAGACGTGGCATTTCTTATTTTCATCAGGATCACATTGCAGAACCATAAATTTCACTGCACAGTCTTGTAACCAATTAACGCTATAATGTTGAGCTAAAGTGTGAAATACATAATTGCAGGTGCAGCCAACATGTTGGTTTTCTTTAAGTAATAATCAGTATTTTAAATTGTTCCAATGACTTCATGTATAACTGACTTGGCACCAAATTAATTTTCACTGTGTCTCTGACTTATTTTTCAGAGAGGCTGCGATGTATGAAGCTATATTGCTCAGATGTGTCAAAATTTAGCTAATTCCTGTTCTGGGCCAGGTGTGTATGAGCTTTGCGTTGAAATGATTCATGGGATTAAAAAGCAGGAAAAGGAAATTTCCTGAATTGGCAGTAAAGGGCACAATATGTCTCTGAAATTACAGCTTAACATATACAGATGGCTTGCTCTGACTGCCATAGTGAGGGAGCTCTGGGGAAATGAAAGGATTTCCCAGTCAATCACTTCATGCAACTAAAGGATTGGAACTCTATGGTCACATGTATCCTGTTAGCCTTTATAAGACCTTTATAATTGTTCAAATCTAATTTAGTGACTGTGAAAATTTTATTTTTTTTCCAAAAATTTGTATGTGATGTAATGTCTGTTCAAACATTTCAATTCTGAGTTGAGGAATATTTTACTATTTAAATTATTGACAAATATATTATACCCCATGTTCACTTATGTTAACTGCTTACAAAAGAAACCATTTAGCATTTTTGCTTGATCTTGTCATATTAAAGGGACATGTACTATAAAATGGGTTTCCCCTTATGTGTTCCAAATAACTTGTTATACCTACTGCATAGTATTTAGTATTAAATGTATAGGGGTTTGTTTATTTTTATTTATTTCTGTTATTGAAATACATGTTTTTTCTAATTAAAACCATCACCAAGGACATGCCCATAACAATGGGCTGAGCCTTCAAGTATTTATGTTAGGTATTGAAATGCTAGTTGTGGCTAACTGTTGAATAAACACAAGCAGCTATTTCACACACGAATTCTCTCTCCCTCATACCTCCATTGGGAAATTAATCAGTGCTTTTACCTCCTATTTACGTAGCTTTTCTACAGAGAAAACAGGTTACTCATATATTCAGTGTAGGTGGGAATACAAGAGTCCAAAGTAATGATTTCAAATAACAAATAAAGATAAAGTAGCTGTTTTTAAACAATTAAATACACCCCAGCAGGTAAAATGGACCATTGGGAACACATTAAAGGGAAGAACATTTTAAAGTAAAATGTGCCTTCAAGCATGATGTCTAAGCGACCACTTAATCACCCAAAGCTTGCGCAGCACTAAAAGCTTCTTCTTTCATCATGTCCAAAATGAAGATCTGGGGTCACCCTAAGGGTAAGAAGGAGAAATCAGTTGAGGACTCTTTGATTACTGCTCTTCACTAAAGAAGCCCAGAAAGGCTGCAACATAAGACTGAGTTTTGTTGCTTCCTCTCATTCCGAGGATTATTGCCTGGTATTGGATTGCCTTTTAGACCGATGTCCTACACACAATTTCTTCTCTGTGAAAGGCATAGCAAGCTAAAAGAAACTGCACCCTGAGCGCCGCTGGCTTTTTGAAGAAGCAAGGATTTTTTTCTAATGCATATAGAAACAGAAGCACTCTACCAGGAACGGAGAACAGCTCAGTAGCTTGTTCTATGGTGAGTTACCATCTAGTAAAAGTCTCTTTTTAGCCCAGTTGTGCTTTACACAGAGGATAACTTTCTGAAGTACATCAGTATAATCCCACCTAGTAAGGTCAGTCCAGCCCCAAAATACTAGGCAATCCTCCTCTGAAGGAAAATGGCAACACCAGGTGATTGCTTCAGCCTCCTTTGGGTCTCATCAGTGAGATGCAATCATATACTTCTAAGTACATTGGGCAAGGAGCCCACGTCTGGGTTCCCTTATCATCCTTAGGGAGACTTTCTGGTTTGGCTGATATACTTCAGGAATATTCTCCTCTGTGAAAAGCACAACTGGGCTAAAGAGGCTGCTCCTAGGTGGTAACTCGCCATAGAACTCGCCATATACATTTCTGTCTATAAACAAAATTCATGGATATGATTGCTAGTATTAAATGGGTCACCTTTTAGTGGGATTATTTAAGCTTAACTGGAGCTTTTTGTATATATTTTAGATTTGTATCGGTTGAACTCGATGGACTTCGGTCTTTTTTCAACCTCATCTACTATGCTACTATGTTACTGAGCTGCTGTTAATTCGTGGTAGAGCGCTACTGTTTCTGTATGTGTTTGAATTATGACCCTGGGGATGTCCCCTAAGGGTGATGGGGAAACCATATGTTGACTCCTTGTCCAATGTGCTTAGAGGGATATGGCTGCACCTCAGTGACGAGGCCCAAAGTAGGCTGAAACGATCATCTTGGGTTGCCATGTTCCTTGTTCAGAGGAGGATTGCCTGGTATTTTGGGGCTGGATTGACCTTACTAGGCAAGATCAGACTTATATAGTTCAGGAAAGTTCTCCTCTGTGAAAAGCTAAGATCTATTGTACTGTATGTTGTACTTTAAAGTTAGATTATGATGTGCGATGAACTCTTAAAGGGACATTAAACACAAAATAAATCCTAAATAGAACAATGTTTTCAAAACAAATATTAGCCTGAGAATATGCAGTTTATAAAAAATAGAAAGCAAGGGTTCCAATCAGCCAATAGAATGCAAGCTCAATCCTATTGGCTGATTGGATCAATCAGCCAATAGGATTTTTTCTACCTTAATTCCGATTGGCTGATAGAATTCTATCAGCCAATCAGAATCTAAGGGATGCCATCTTGGATGCCATCACTTAAAGGTACTGTCATTCGTCGTTGGTCCGTCGGATGAAGAGGATGCTCCGCGTCGGATGTCTTGAAGATGGAGCCGCTCCGCGTCGGATGGATGAAGATAGAAGATGCCATCTGGATGAAGACTTCTGCCCATCTGGAGGACCACTTCGCCCTGCTTGGATGAAGATTTCTCCCGGCTTCGTTGAAGACTTCGGCCCGGTTGGATGAAGACTTCTGTCGCTTCCTTGAGGATGGATGTCGGATCTTCAGAACAGTAAGTCGATCTTCAGGGGGTTAGTGTTAGTTTTTTTTAAGGGTGTATTGGGTGGGTTTTATTTTTAGGTTAGAGACTTTGGGCCGCAAAAGAGCTAACTGCCCTTTTAAGGGCAATGCCCATCCAAATGCCCTTTTCAGGGCAATGGGGAGCTTAGTTTTTTTTAGATAGTATTTTATTTGGGGGGTTGGTTGTGTGGGTGGTAGGTTTTACTGTTGGGGGGTTGTTTGTATTTTTTTTACAGGTAAAAAATCTGATTACTTGCAATGCCCCACAAAAGGTCCTTTTAAAGTGACACTGTACCCAAAAATTTTTTTCGTGATTCAGATTGAGCATGAAATTTTAAGCAACTTTCTAATTTACTCCTATTATCAAATTTTCTTCATTCTCTTGGTATCTTTATTTCAAATGCAAGAATGTAAGTTTAGATGCCGGCCCATTTTTGGTGAACAACCTGGGTTGTCCTTGCTGATAAATTCATCCACCAATAAAAAAGTGCTGTCCAGAGTACTGAAACCAAAAAAAGCTTAGATGCCTTCTTTTTCAAATAATGATAGCAAGAGAACGAAGAAAAAATGATAATAGGAGTAAATTAGAAAGTTGCTTAAAATTGCATGCTCTTTCTGAATTACAAAAGAAAAAATTTGGGTTCAGTGTCCCTTTAAGGACTATTAGTAGTTTAGTTTAGGCTAGGTTTTTTTTAAAAAAAATTTTTTTTGGGGGGGCTTTTTTTATTTTGATAGGGCTATTAGATTAGGTGTAATTAGTTTAAATATCTGTAATTTGTTTATTATTTTCTGTAATTTAGTGTTTATTTGTTTTTGTACTTTAGCTAATTTAATTTAGGTAATTGTATTTAATTTAGTTAATTTATTTAATTATAGTGTAGTGCTAGGTGTTATTGTAACTTAGGTTAGGTTTTAATTTACAGGTGCATTTGTCTTTATTATAGCTAAGTAGTTATTAAATAGTTAATAACTATTTAATAACTATTCTACCTAGTTAAAATAAATACAAACTTACCTGTAAAATAAAAATAAACCCTAAGCTAGCTACAATGTAACTATTAGTTATATTGTAGCTATCTTAGGGTTTATTTTATAGGTATTTAGTTTTAAATAGGAATAATTTAGCTAATTATAGTAATTTTATTTAGATTTATTTAAATTATATTTAAGTTAGGGGGTGTTAGGTTTAGGTTTAGACATATGTTTAGGGGTTAATACATTTAGTATAGTGGCGGCGACGTTGGGGGCGGCAGATTAGAGGTTAATAAATGTAGGTAGGTGGCGGCGATGTTAGGGATGGCAGATTAGGGGTTAATAATGTTTAACTAATGTTTGTGAGGCGGAAGTGTGGCGGTTTAGGGGTTAATATGTTTATTATAGTGTCAGCGATGTGGGGGCGGCAGATTAGGAGTTAATAATTGTAGGTAGGTTGCGGCGACATTGGGGGTGGCAGATTAGGGGTTAATAAATATAATGTAGGTGTCAGCGATTTTGGGGGCAGCAGATTAGGGGTTAATAAGTATAATGTAGGTCGTTGCGGTGTCCGGAGTGGCAGATTAGGGGTTAATAAATATAATGTAGGTGTTGGCAATGTCGGGGGCAACAGATTAGGGGTTAATAAGTGTAAGATTTGGGGTGTTTAGACTCGGGTTTATGATAGGGTGTTAGGTGTAGACATACATTTTATTTCCCCATAGGAATCAATGGGGCTGCGTTACTGAGTTTTACGCTGCATTTTTGCAGGTGTTAGACTTTTTCTCAGCTGGCTCTCCCCGTTGATTCCTCTGGGGAAATCGTGCACGAGCACGTACGACCAGCTCACCGCTGACTTAAGCAGTGCTGGTATTGAAGTGCGGTAAGGAGCATAATTTTGCTCAATGCTCACTTCTTGTCTTTTAATGCTGGGTTTGTAAAAACCCGTAATACCAGTGCTGCATGTAAGTGAGCGGTGAGAGAAAACTGCTCGTTAGCACTGCACAGCTCAAAACGAAAAACTCGTAATCTAGCAGCTAGGAATTCGAAAAGAATGGCAGGATTATTCATTAGAAGAGCACCATGAAATGTAAGTTTTCCAAACCTTATGGTAAACCATATGGTGAATCTTCCTTTAGACAGGTTTGCGAGCCTGAATCATAGTTTTAATCACAGAGTCAGAGAAGCCTCTATGACTGAGGACTAAACGTTCAATTTTTATGCCATTAAGTTTAGAGATTTGAGATCTGGATGAAAGAACGGACATTGAGATAGAAGATCTGGCCTTAGAGGAAGAGGCCAAGACAGACAACTGGAAATTTGGATAAGGTCCGCATACCAACTTCTATGAGTCCATGCTGGGGCTATCAGAAACACATAAGATATTTCAGTTATGATCTTTGAGATCACTCTTGGATTTAGAACCAGAGTGGGGAAATGTAAGCAGGTTTGTAAGACCAAGGTACTGCTAGAGCATCTAACATTTCCGCCTGAGGATCTCTGGACCTTGAAGGGTACCTGGGAAGTTTCTTGTTTAGATGAGAGGCCATCAGATCTATATCTGGAGGGCCCCACATCTGCATAATTTGATAGAACACCTCTGGATGGAGAGGCCACTCCCCCGGATGTAGAGATTGACGGCTGAGATAATCCGCTTCCCAGTTGTCTACACCTGGGATATGAATCACAGAGAGTTGGATTCCAACCAAAAAAGTATTTGAGATACTTCTTTCGATAGCTAGGGGACTGTGAGTCCCCCCTTGATGATTGACATATGCCACTGTTGTGATATTGTCTGTCTGAAAATGAATGTAAGGTTCTCTTTTAATAGAGGCCAGGATATTGATTGATAACCTTGTGTTTCAAGGATTCCAAACTCCTTGTGCTGTCGGAGACCCCCGACAGCTCCCCAACCTGTAAGACTTGCATCTGTTGTGATCACAGACCAGATAGGATGAACAAAGAAGGCCTCTTGAAGAATAAAGTGGTGGTTTAACTACCAAGTCAGAGAAAGTTGTCCATTGGGATTTAATAATTTCAGTTGTGATATCCGAGTATAATCCTTGCACTATTGGACCGTGTAACATACAAAGTTGTAGAGATCTCATATGAAAATGAGCAAAGGGGATTGTGCCTGATGTTGCAATCGTGAGACCTAAAACTTCAACAGACTGAAGGTTTAGACAAGCTGAAACCAATTTCAATTGTCTCTTTTCTGTTAGGGATAGAGTCATGGACACTGAATCTGGACACCTAAAAAGGTGATCTTTGTCTGTGGAATCAAGAAACTCTTTGGTAAATTGATCCTCCAACCATGTTTTTGAAGAAACAACAAAAGTTGTTTTGTGTGAAATTCTGCTAAATGAAAAAAGATTGAGCTAGTACCAGGATATCGTCTAAATATGGAAATACCGCAATACCCTGCTCTCTGATTACAGATAGAAGGGCACCGAGAATCTTTGAGAATATTCTCAGAGCAGGTACTAGGACAAATGGAAGAGTGATAAATTGGTAATGTTTGTCTAGAAAGGAGAATCTCAGAAATAGATAGTGATCTGGGTGGATTTGGATGTGAAGGTAGGCATCCTGTAATTCTATTGTGGACATAAAGTGACCTTGCTGAACCACAGGCAGAATAGTCCTTATAGTGACCATCTTGAAAGTTGGGACTCTTACAAATTGATTTAAAGATTTCAAAATTGGTCTGAAAGAATTTTCCTTATTTGGGACAATGAAAAGATTTGAATAAGAACCCAACCCCTGTTCCTGAAGATGAACTGGAACAATTACCTCCAAGAGTTCTAGATCTAAAATGCTTGTGCTTTTACTGTTTTTTTTGGTACATGGGTGAGAAAGAATCTTTCCATGGGAAGTCTTATTCTGAATTCAATTTGATACCCCTGAGAAATAATATGCTGAATCCACTGATTTTGGACAGAATCTGCCCCCCACCAGAAGAACTGAATTAGTTGCTGCACCTTCATGCAGTCTTAGGGACTGGATTCGGTTTCTTATATGGCTTGGATTTATTTCAATTTGGAGATGGTGTCCAATTAGAGCCAGAGGCTTTAGGGGAGGGAGCAGTTTTCTGTTCTCTATTCTGAAGAAAGGAACAAAAATCATTGGTAGCTTTAAAATTTTCCCTTAGATTTTTTGTCTTGGGGAAGAAAAACTCCCTTTCCCCCAGTAATAGTGGAGATTATAGATTCCAACTGAGAATCAAAAAGGTTTTTAACTTGAAAAGAGAGAGACGGTAATCTTGTTTTAGACACCATGAGGCCTATGTATGAAAGGTCTTGCGGACCTCATCCGACAGTGCGGAACAGGTCCGCAAGACCTTGCTGAAAGCAGAGAGCAATACGCTCTGTGTATTCAGCATTGCACCAGCAGCTCACAAGAGCTGCTGGTGCAACACCGCCCCCTGCAGACTCACGGCCAATCGGCTGCCAGCAGGGAGGTGTCAATCAACCCGATGGTACTCGATTGGGTTGAATTATGGCGATTCCTGTCCGCCTGTTTAGAGCATGTGGACAGGGTTATGGAGCAGCGGTCTTTAGACTGTCCGGAGCTTGATAAATGGACCTCCATGTCAGCATTCCAATATTTATGCCATAAATTTAAGCCATAAAGCCATAACTCTTTAGTTAGAATAGCTAAAGACATAGATTTGACGTCGATTTTCATAACATCAAAAATTGCATCGCAAAGAAAATGATTTACGTGTTGAAGTAAAAGGATAATGTTAGATAATTGAGGGTCTGAAGACAACAGCTGAGCTAAACTGTCAAACCAAATAGCAGAAGCAGCAGCAATATCAGCAATAGTTATAACTGGTCTAAGAATATAGCCACTATGTATATTTGTCCTTCTAAGATAAGATTCAAGCTTCCTATCTAAAGGGTCTTTAAAAGAAGTGCTGTCTTCCATAGGAATAGTAGTACATTTAGCAAAAGTTGAAATAGCCCCATCAACCTTAGGGACTGTTTCCAGAAGTTTCTAATTAGTAACAAGCAAAGGATACAACTTTTTAAACCTAGAAAAAGTGTTAAAAGTGGTACCAGGTTTAGACTATTCTTTAGCAATCACATTAGAGTTAGCATCTGGAATATGAAAAACCTCAGGTGTAATGACAGTAGTCTTAAATACAGAATTTAAATGATTACAAGATTTATCACCAGGAGGTTTAGAATCTTCAATACCCAAAGTAAATATTACTTACTTCAAAAGTGAGTGAATATGTTCAATTTTTTTAAAAAAAAAAAGAAGATTGATCAAGTTCTGTCTCTGATGTAGGATCCTCAGAATCAGAGGAACTCCCATCAAGAGAAGATACATCAGTATGCTATCGGTAAGTACAAATTCACTACACTTAGGAAAACTTTGTAAAGTCCTTTTACATTTATTTGAAGGCGGAATCGCAGTCATAGCCTTCTCTATGGATGCAGCAATAATATCTTTAATTTCTGCAGGAATGTATTTTGCATTAGACTAAGATGGAATAACAGTGGATGCATTTGTATTCATAGAAAAATTATCAGCATGTAATAATTTTTCAAAATAGGAGCTACATAATAAACAATATAAAGAATTTAGATCAGTTTTTTTACAACAAACACTTAGCTTTGTTCAGACAGCTTAGTTCCTATAACATCAAAGGCAGGTTCAGTTTGAGACATCATGGCAAAAAAATTTAAGTTTTCAGGAATGGGAAACAATGCTTTTTTTTAAAAAACTTTGTGGTTAGTATTAATGAGGTGTAAAAACAAGCGTTATAGCTCTCGGAAAAAATATGAAAGCACATACGGCTAGATTGCGAGTTTTGCCTTATGAGCGGCTCGGTACTAACTTGCAAGTTATTTCCACCGCTCACCTCCCTATAGCGCTGCTATTACAGGTTTTCATAAACCCGGCATTAGCTCCATTGAGCTCCATACCGCACTCAAATACCAGCGCTGCTTTGAGCTGGTTTTACTTGCTCGTGCACGATTTCCCCATAGACATCAATGGGGATAGCCAGCTAAAAAAAAAACTAACACCTGCAATAAAGGAGCGTAAAGCTCTGTAATGCAGCCCCATTGATTCCTATGGGGAAAGAAAATTTCCCCATAACATTCCCCCTAACATAAACCCTGAGTCTAAACACCCCTAATCTGCTGCCCGACATCACCGCCACCTACCTACACTTATTAACCCCTAATCTGCCGCCTCGAACATCGCCACCACCTACATTACACTTATTAACCCCTAATCTGCCGCTCCCGACATCGCCGACACCTACATTACACTTATTAAACCCTAATCTGCCATCCCCAATGTTGCCGCCACCTACATTACACTTATTAACCCCTAATCTGCCGCCCCTAAATCTAAATAAAAATTACAATTAATAGCTAAATAATACCTATTTAAAAATAAATACCTGTAAAATAAACCCTAAACTAGCTACAATATAATTAATAGTTTCATTGTAGCTATCGGTAAGGGTTTTTTCCCTGTTTTGTTTGCCATGTGCTGCTGGCAGCCATTTTATTCACCTCTCTTGCTGACTATGGTGCATTGTGGGAGATGCTGCTCATTTTCTGCACTTCCTTTTATGACCAGACTGGTGTGCATCATCTGTGTGAGACAGGATGCAGTCTCAGAATTGTGATGTCATCACTTATTATTTAAAGGGCCTCTGTTCAGTATGCTTTGCCTTTGCGTTGTCTCAGACCTGTTTGTGAGAGTTCCTGTGTATTACCTGGTTGTCTGACATCCTTCCTGGTTCCTGATCCCTGGCTTATTCCTGACTCTGCTGTTTTCCTTGTTCCTGATTCCGGCTCGTCTGACTATTCGCTTTGGCTCCTAACTCGGCTCGTCTGACTACCAGCTCTGGTTTTGACTCCTGGCTAGTTATTTGACTTGTGGACTTTTTATTATTTTTTTGTTATTAATAAAGGTGTGATTATTTTTGCACTTCTAGTCTGATTCCTGGCACCCTGAAATTACGCAAAGGCCATGAATCCTGATGGTGCTAATAATTCCACCTTTATCTGCCATCATTTCCAGGATGGATGAACAGGATCCCCGCTTGGATCAATTTGCACTAGCCCTGCAAACCCTGCTGACTCGCACTGCACATTTGGACCAAAGTGTCCCACAAGTTATGGCTTCTCCTGTTTCCGCTGCTGCACCTAGTCCTACCAGGAGCATGTACGGTTCTGCACCTCTACCTCAGCGATCCTATTCAGTGCAGAGGGTTTTTGAACCAGGTGGGCATTTACTTTGAGATGTTACCTCAGGCGTTTCCCTCTGACAGAGCTAAGGGGGGATTTTTCATCCCGTTACTCTCTGACACAGGTCTTGCCTGGGCTAATCCCTTGTGGGAGACTAATAAACCTGTGATTTCAAATTACCCTGAATTTGTGGCCTCCTTTCGAAGGGTATTTGATGTTCTGGCTCGCTCCTCCTCTGCTGCTAAATGACTCATTTCCATTCAGCAAGGTACATGATCTGTTGATCAATATGTTATTGAGTTCCATATGCTTGCCGCAGCGGTAGGTTGGAACAATGAAGCCCTTGTTGCCACCTTCTTTCATGGTCTCTCTGATGCGATTAAAGATGAAGTTGCTGCCAGAGATTTACCAGAGGATCTCGAGGCATTGGTGTCTTTTTTGATCCTAATTGACATCAGACTCAGAGAGAGGCCCTCTTTCAAGGAGCGCTTGCGGAAGCCTCCTGTTCCGTTGTCTCCTACGTGTTCGTTCCCACCCATGCCTCCCTCTCCTCCCATGCCTCCTGGTCCCGAGTCACCAGGTACTGCTGAGCCGATGCAGTTGGTAAGCATGCGTCTCTCCGTGGCGGAGAGGGCCTTTAGGAGGAGGGAGGGGCTCTGCCTCTATTGTGGGTTACAGGGCCACCTTTTGAAGTCTTGTCCTACACGGCCGGGGGCAGACCTTGGGTGGTTTATCCTCGTCCCCCGAACTGCTTAAGGAGAAACCTTTGGTCACGGTTGTCCTTTCCTGGGTGGATTCCTCCATAGTCACCCAGGCTCTTGTTGACTCCGGTGCTGTGGGCTATTTCATTGACAGTGCTTTTGTATCAAAGCACTCCATTCCTGTTTTGCCTCGGTTCGTTCCGCTTGCTATTGAGGCCATTGATGGCAGGCCCCTTCAGCCTGCACTCGTTACTCACGAAACTACTCCATAGTCCATGGCTGTTGGGGCTCTCCATTTTGAAACCCTCCAGTTCCAGGTGATAAATTCTCCACATTTTCCGGTTGTTCTGGGTTATCCCTGGCTCCAAAAGCACAATCACAGTCTCGACTGGTGCAGGTCTGAAATTTTGTCGTGGTCCCCGCAATGTATTTCCACTTGTCTTCGGAAACCAGTTAAAGTCTTGTGCACTTCTTCGGTATCTCAATTGCCAGAGGGGTACCGAGAGTTCCTAGATGTTTTTGGCAAGGTGCGTGCCGGTACGTTGCCTCCTTTCTGGTCTTACGATTGTGCCATAGACCTGCAAACCGGAGCCATTCCTCCTCGGGCCGGGTTTACCCTCTGTCTGTTGCAGAGAATTGTGCTATGGAGGAGTATGTTGCCAATGCTCTGTCGCGGGGGATCATCCACAAATCCTGCTCTCCTGCAGGCGCTGGCTTCTTCTTTGTGAAGAAAAAGGGTGGCGAGTTAAGACCATGCATCGATTATAGGGGTCTTAATCGTCTTACCATTAAGAATGCTTACCCTATTCCACTCATTACGGAACTCTTTGACCACCTCAAGGGAGCTACGGTCTTTACTAAACTTGATTTGAGAGGAGCGTACAATCTTGTTAGGATCAAGGAGGGCCACGAATGGAAAACAGCGTTTAACACCAGGAGCGGGCATTATGAGTATCTTGTAATGCTCTTTGGCCTAAGTAATGCTCCTGCTGTTTTCCAGGAATTTATTAATGATGTCCTACGAGATATGTTGCAACAGTGTGTTGTGGTGTACTTAGACGACATCCTCATACACTCACCCACACTTGAGGCTCATCGTTCTGATGTTACACGGGTTCTTCAGAGACTACGTGAAAGCGGCCTGTTTTGTAAACTCGAGAAATGTAAGTTCCATCAGACTCAAGTAACCTTCCTAGGTTATGTTATCTCTGTTGCAGGGTTCTCCATGGATCCTGACAAGTTATCTGCAGTTCTGCAGTGGCCTCGCCCAGTTGGTCTTCGTTCTATTCAACATTTTTTGGGGTTTGCCAATTACTATAGAAAGTTTATTAAAAACTTTTCTTCCTTGGTCAAACCTATCACAGACATGACCTGTAAAGAGAATGATCCACTCCATTGGTCACCTACTGCCATTAAGGCCTTTGATAGTCTTAAGACTGCCTTTGCTGCCGCTCCAGTTCTGGCTCCTCCTAACCCTGTCCTGCCTTTCATTCTTGAGGTTGATGCGTCTGAGACTGGAGTATGTGCCCTCTTGTCTCAATGTCCTACGCCTGATGGTTCCTTGCATCCGTGTGGTTTCTTCTCTAAGAAATTATCTCCAGCGGAGTGCAATTATGAAATTGGCGACAGGGAATTACTGGCCATAATTTTGGCACTCAAGGAATGGAGGCATCTTCTTGAGGGTACTAGCGTGCCAGTGCTCATTCTTACTGACCACAAGAATTTAACTTATCTATCTGAAGCAAAATGTATGTCGCCCCGACAGGCCAGATGGGCACTATTTTGTGGTCTCCTACCTGCCTGGTAGTAAGAATGTTAGGGCTGATGTCCTCTCTCGACAATTTTCGCCTCTGTCCAAGGAGGAGTCTGTACCTACTCCTGTTATAGCTCCTGACCTGTCACACTCGTAAAGGGAGTATCTAAAAATAGAGATAGTATATTTTAATATGATACGGATCACAACTGCTGAGGTAGTTTAAAGATAAGAATTTATACATTAAATTTGGAGTGTAGCAAGAAGATACTGAAAACCACAATAGTCACAATATAAGTGAAGATGATTTTCGTGTATCAGCAGGCTGTGATTTATGTTTAGGGAAAGTAAGAGTATTAACCCTATTGCTGCCTGTTGCAATGAATACACTGAAGTGACATCAGGGAGAATATAATCTTATTATTCCCTTGGAGAAAGTAAGCAGGTCACTAATGTAGAAACTTACATGTAAGATTTAAAGTTACAGGACTATTAGAGTATGGTTCTTATATGGCACCATAAGATAAGTTAGGGTAACAACAAGTACTTATACTTCTGGTAGAGAATTGGATATGGATCTAGATAATGGCAACAGCTGATTCTGAGACAACAGATAGCAGGAGCGGAACACAGGCTTTTGAAACAAAGAGTCAATGAGTAATAGTGCTGACAAGCATAGGCACAATGCATCGATAATTGCAGGATGATACAAGTTTGCAAACTTACAGATTGAAGAGAGGAGCTGGGCACAGGAGGTTGCCGAGCGGGAAAGCAGCTGGCGTGTGACGTCACCGGGATCAGAGCGGAGCTCCGTAGTTGCGCTGTAGTGTGGAAGAAGCAGCGGTAAAGGAGAGGTGAGAGTGAAGTTAGAGGCCGGATGATCCTTTGTATAGGCAAAGACTTTAGATTTGATTTAGCAGGGGTAAGGCTTCAGGAACTGCTAAGCATAAGGAGCCCAAATTCAATATCCAAAAGAAATAGGAATGCAGCAACAGATTGTTCACAAAGACAAGGCTCTGCTATTGTACAGGTAGACTTCAATACTAAGCAAGGTATGAATGCCTGAGGCGTGCTTTAAATAGGGTGGAGACAGGGTTGCAGGTAATGATTTGTTAAAGGGACAGTATTAGATAAGACTGTGTATTTGATTGTGTGCCTAATCGTTACATGACCATATTTTAGCTACCATACGTACTAATTTGACTTCTCCCTTGGGGGAGGAGATCCTGGCTACAAAAACCAATTCACCTCCTGAGAAACCTAGTGGTAAGTGCTTTGTTCCTGAGAATCTACAAACTAAACTTTTGCACACTTACCACTATCCGAAAGCTGCAGGTCACCCAGGCACGAACCAAATGATTTGGTCTGTCACTCGACAATTCTGGTGACCAGGTTTTCGTTCTGATGTTGCTGCATATGTTTCCTCCTGCTCAGTTTGTGCACAGAATAAGACTCCTCGACATCTTCCTGTGGGTCTTCTTCAACTTATTGCTAATGGTGAGCGTCCTTGGACACATCTTTCCATGGACTTCATTGTCGAGCTCCCTGTTTCCAATGGCAATACTGTTATCCTTATGGTGGTTGACCGTTTTTCTAAAATGTCACATTGCATTCCCTTGATGACCTTGCCTACCGCTCAGGAGCTTGCTTCAATTTTTGCCCGGGAGGTCTTCCGTTTACATTGGTTACCCAAGGAGATATTTTCGGCCCGGGGTAGCCAGTTTGTCTCCAGATTTTGGCATTTGGCTTTTGTGCTCAAATGGGGATCCAGCTTTCCTTCTCCTCTGCATATCACCCTCAATCCAATGGGGCTGCGGAATTGTCTAATCAAGCTCTGTAACAGTTCCTCCGTTGCTATGTCTCAGATCACCACAATAATTGGTCTGAACTGTTACCTTGGGCAGAGTTAACTCGTAATAGTGCTATTAATGCTTCCTCCAAGTTATCCCCGTTCATGGCGAATTATGTGTTTCAACCATCCTTATTGCCAGATTCATTCATGTCCCCGTTCCACGTGGGTGCAGATTCAGGATTGCCTTCATCATTCTATGCAGCGCCAAAAGTTCCAGGCTGATCGTAGGCGTCTGCCCGCGCCTTCCTACCAGGTTGGTGAGAGAGTTTGGCTGTCCTCCCGCAACTTGAACCTTCGTGTGCCTTCCAATAAACTGGCTCCCCGTTATGTTGATCCTTTTTGAATACTCCCAACGGGTCAATCCTGTGGACTACGCTCTTAACCTTCCTCCTGCAATGCGCATCTCCAATGTTTTTCATGTCTCCCTCTTGAAACCATTGGTTTGTAATCGGTTTACCACTGTGATGCCTCATCCCCGTCCTATCTTTGTTGACAACCATGAGGAGTATGAGGTCAGCAGCATTATTGACTCTCGTAATTCCAGGGGCCGTGTACTTTATTTGGTTCACTGGAGGGGCTACAGTCCGGAGGAGCGTTTTTGAGTTCCCTCCTCTGATGTTCATTCTCCTGCCCTCCTCCGTGCCTTCCATGCCCGTTTCCCCAATAAGCTTTTTGTTCTCCCGCGGGGGAGGGGTCGTTGAGGTAAGGGTACTGTCAGGGTTTTTTCCCTGTTTTGTTTGCCATGTGCTGCTGGGAGCCATTTTACTCACCTCTCTTGCTGACTATGGTGTATTGTGGGGGATGCTGCTCATTTCCTGCACTTCCTTTTATGACCAGACTGGTGTGCATCATCTGTGTGAGACAGGATGCAGTCTCAGAATTGTGATGTCATCACTTATTATTTAAAGGGCCTCTGTTCAGTATGCTTTGCCTTTGCGTTGTCTCAGACCTGTTTGTGAGAGTTCCTGTGTATTACCTGGCTGTCTGACGTCCTTCCTGGTTCCTGTTCCATGGCTTGTTCCTGACTCTGCTGTTTTCCTTGTTCCTGATTCCGGCTCGTCTGACTATTCACTTTGGCTCCTGACTCGGCTCGTCTGACTACCAGCTCTGGTTTTGACTCCTTGCTAGTGGACTTGTGGACTTTTTATTATTTTTTTGTTATTAATAAAGGTGTGATTATTTTTGCACTTCTCATCTCAGTCTGATTCCTGGCACCCTGACACTATCTAAGGTTTTATTTTTATTTCACAGGCAAGTTTGTATTTATTTTAAATAGGTAGACTAGTTAGTAAATTTACCTGTAAAATAAATCCTAACCTGTCTTACACTAACTGAAGGAGCGCCTGATCAAAGGCAAGATCTATATGCTAATCTAAATATAAAAATTTAAAAAATTTAAAAACAATATAGAGTTTAAAACAGAGAATAGTTAGTATATTTGATAACAGAGAATAGTTTGTGTATTTAATAACATAAATGCATAAAATATATCACAAAATGGTGCATAAGATAAATGCATAAAATATATCACAAAATAGCGCATGGATCCATGTCTTAAGTTAATACAATCTTAAAATAAGAAATAGTAAGACATAAAATGTTAAAATGTGACAGTCAGAAGAGACAAGACAGGTAAGAATAACAGTGAAATGTACAATCAATACAATCATTCAATCAATCAGGATATAAAAATAAAATAAAAATATGGACAACAGAAAAAATGGTAGTGTTTAGTCAGTAAATGTCAGGTGATAGATAATACACATTAGTATTATAGTTCATCAAATGATAACTCTGTTCTCCTCCTATTTGTTTTTTCAAAGTTCAAGTGCAGAAAAAATAAGAAATTGTTGTCAAATCCACAATATGGGTGCTGTGCTCAAAAAATCCAAAAAATTACAAAAATGGAATAAAAATGAAAATAAAAATTTGAAAAATTGTGGCAAAAGTGTACAAGAAATGTCAAAAACGTAGAAAATGTTAAAAAATGTTTAAAAATTTAGGAAATGAATACAGTCATGTGTATCCAAAAAACAAAAATCAATAAGTGATATTAAGATGAGAATCAATGTTAGAGTAGATGTTCTGTGCTAGTAATCCAATTGAAGATAGCCAAAAAAAACTGTGAATAAAGGGTCCTCAAATCCTGTAAAAAAGAAATGATAACATAGAGCAGTACTGTTAAATTGAATGACAAGTGATTGAAAAATCTCTCACCATATATTTGCCAACGTATTTCGGCCCACTGTAGGGCCTTTCTCAAGACTAGTATATGGTTGGTGAGTAAGCCCTTTTATATCTGTGGTTATGGATCAAACATTAAACCTTTGGCGCCAAAAAGATGGGTTACCAGAAGGGTTGCACCGGATCTGCTGACCCTGTGACCCGGATGTGTTGTATCAGAAACTTAAGATCTTGTATTCCCAAATTTGTTTAATTGCCCATACAAATAAAATGGTGCCCAGAAAATATACGGGGGAGTCAATCTGTTGTGGGGCTAAAGTTGCAAATTTTAACGTGATTTAATTATAAGCACACTTGGAATCAGTTTATGCCTATAGGGTTAGAATAAAGAGGTGAGAATGGTGTGGGATAAGCGCTCCAGCTAAGTAGAGCCAACCAGATTATTATGCAAATAAAATGAAATAACAAGAGGACCCAATGGTACTAAAAAAAGAGAATTTATATAGCAATTTAAATGGATAACTTGTTAACGCATACAGAATATGTTAGCATATACCCAATTACATAAGATGCCGGCATCAATAACAGTAAAACATACTAATCATATTAAAAACAGAGAAATACAGCTGATATACAATTTCTAAAAAGTTCCCTAAGTGTGCCTTAAAAATATATATGAATATGAATAAACTTGATAAAGGTAAATGACTCTTAGCACAGTAAAGTTAACTCGGCTAGATGTTACCAGTATTTTGTATAAGCAATCAGGTATTTGATCACAGTATTTGGTGGAGGCGTCTGATCTGTTCAGCCGTTAGAAGTAACTGTGAGTGATGGATCGTGAGGTGTGACGTCACGTCACCTGACTATTGTATTCCTCCAATCCCTGTGATATGCTTAAACACAACAAATTTGAAAAATGTATCCAATTCTTAGTTATAACAAAGTATAGTTGATTGTGTGATGGTTAGTATCAATACTTGCGAATGTCCAGTGTCCAATAATCTGTCCAAATTTTTAAAAACAGGTTTGTTTTATCAGCAGCTCTGAATCCTATGAAGTGTTGATCCGTTTAGTTTTATGTCCGTTCTGGAATATGAAACTTGTCCTTTTCGAAGAAGCTCCTAAGCACTTGGTTTTTGTCCCCACTTTTAGTGTTTATTAGGGCTATAATGGGAGCAAGGAAGAAACAGGGGGGCACACAGGAATTATTCATACATCGATCTCAGTGTTGATTCAAGGAGATAGAAATGAACCTGTTTTTGTGCCAATAGAACAATTCAGCAGTTCAATAGCCTTAGTGGATAATTGGTTACACACAGGAATTATTCATATGTCCTCCCTCTATATTTATCATAGAGATAGGGATGAACCTGTGGAGTGTAACACTATCAATAATAAAATTCTAAAATGACAGGAGTAAGCAAATCTACGCGTTTCGGCAGTGTTAGCTGCCTTTATCAAGATGCTTACTACATAAAGTTGCTGCCTTTTTATAAGGAGTGTGTGATTAATGACAGGTGTGGTTAGAGGATAGTCTAAATTAACCCTTAAGTGCTTCTGAGGTGGATGTCTTGGAGTTTTATAGTACAATGTTGATACATAGGTAACTATATCTTTATACTTAATTCTACATTCCCACATATAGTTTACATGATATTAAAGAAGAAATGATGGAATTCTTCATAAATCTAAACATTAATTTAATATACCATGTTTTGTTTAAGATTTAATTCTAATGGCAACCACTTCAAAAATACTCAATGAGTTAAATTAGATGGAATATTATTTTCAAATTTTTTTTTTATATGATGCACCTTATCTATCTATGTACTTAACTCCAAGACATCCACCTCAGAAGCACTTAAGGGTTAATTTAGACTATCCTCTAACCACACCTGTCATTAATCACACACTCCTTATAAAAAGGCAGCAACTTTATGTAGTAAGCATCTTGATAAAGGCAGCTAACACTGCCGAAACGCGTAGATTTGCTTACTCCTGTCATTTTAGAATTTTATTATTGATAGTGTTACACTCCACAGGTTCATCCCTATCTCTATGATAAATATAGAGGGAGGACATATGAATAATTCCTGTGTGTAACCAATTATCCACTAAGGCTATTGAACTGCTGAATTGTTCTATTGGCACAAAAACAGGTTCATTTCTATCTCCTTGAATCAACACTGAGATCGATGTATGAATAATTCCTGTGTGCCCCCCTGTTTCTTCCTTGCTCCCATTATAGCCCTAATAAACACTAAAAGTGGGGATAAAAACCAAGTGCTTAGGAGCTTCTTCGAAAAAGGACAAGTTTCATATTCCAGAACGGACATAAAACTAAACGGATCAACACTTCATAGGATTCAGAGCTGCTGATAAAACAAACCTGTTTTTAAAAATTTGGACAGATTATTGGACACTGGACATTCGCAAGTATTGATACTAACCATCACACAATCAACTATACTTTGTTATAACTAAGAATTGGATACATTTTTCAAATTTGTTGTGTTTAAGCATATCACAGGGATTGGAGGAATACAATAGTCAGGTGACGTGACGTCACACCTCACGATCCATCACTCACAGTTACTTCTAACGGCTGAACAGATCAGACGCCTCCACCAAATACTGTGATCAAATACCTCATTGCTTATACAAAATACTGGTAACATCTAGCCGAGTTAACTTTACTGTGCTAAGAGTCATTTACCTTTATCAAGTTTATTCATATTCATATATATTTTTAAGGCACACTTAGGGAACTTTTTAGAAATTGTATATCAGCTGTATTTCTCTGTTTTTAATATGATTAGTATGTTTTACTGTTATTGATGCCGGCATCTTATGTAATTGGGTATATGCTAACATATTCTGTATGCGTTAACAAGTTATCCATTTAAATTGCTATATAAATTCTCTTTTTTTAGTACCATTGGGTCCTCTTGTTATTTCATTTTATTTGCATAATAATCTGGTTGGCTCTACTTAGCTGGAGCGCTTATCCCACACCATTCTCACCTCTTTATCTTACAGTCTGTAATTGGAGATTTTATCAGACCATATCAGGGATTTAAGCACAGAAACCTTTTTTCTGATTAGCACTCACACCACCCTTTGTTTGTTTGTTTGTTTATAGGGTTAGAATGACATGGCACGCCAGTGTAAGTAGCGTTACTAGATGCACTTAATCACTAAGGTTAAAGTAACACGCCGGTGAGAGTAGCGTTGCTGGATGTACTAAATCACTACATAGCATATTATTGCTGGAGTGTTACTTTAACCTTGATATGACTCAGTGACATGTCATTCTAACCCTATAGGCATAAACTGATTCCAAGTGTGCTTATAATTAAATCACATTAAAATTTGCTACTTTAGCCCCTCAACAGGTTTAAATACAGCTGTATATGTATATTTATTTTGATATTCACCTACAATATCAATTTTAAAAGGGATTCTACATAAAGTCCTTATTATTACGAATAGTACATATAGGTGAATACAAGTACCGATTCACCAGCAGCATTACACTAACTCACTTGACTTGAGTCTCCTATAACGGGGGTAGATTTAATGAGAGTGTATGCTGTTAGCTCCTATACCATATATTCAATTTATTGAAGTTATTACATATCCGCTACACCCACAATTATAGTTTTTTTATCAAGAATCTCCTGGCTCCTAAGAGTGTTTTTAAGTGTGTGTTTTCCAATTTTAATTTGCCTCTAATAAAAGTTAATTTTTAATTTAGACTAGTTCAACCAGACAGTTTTGTCTTTGTTCTATGCACATTCTTGCATGATTTTCTCTGTTACCCGAATCAGATTCCACTGAGAATTCCCCAGAGTGCTATATATGTAGTCTTTCTCAGATAAGGCTTACTCAGCCTATCTGTCAGTTTTGTTTATACAATAGGAGAAATGCTTGCAAACAAACCAAAATTTATTTAGAGAAGATCTGACAACCTGAAGAATATACTATCTCCCAGTATTCCACGTCTGAAAACAACACAAGTGAAAGATGTGTTTGGTAAGAACATCAAGGGTTTTTTCCCATGCCCTAGCTGCAAGGCGTGCAAGAGGGGCCTAAAGATAAAAAACTTTATGTCGCAGAACTCAAACAAAAAACATGAGATTATGGACCTGATAAGATGCAGCAGTAAAGGTGTCATCTACATAGTACAATGCAGTTACGGATTAGAGTATGTAGGTCAAACTTCTAGTTGCTTGAGAGACAGAATTCGCGAGCACCTCCTACAGGTTGAACATGACAATACCGACACCGCTATGTATAGACACTTTACCACTAACCACAAGGGTAATCTGAAAGATTTTAGCTACTATGGGATCCAACTAGTGAAACCTAATTGGAGGGGGGGGGGGTGATTATGAGAAGAAGCTACTCATATCAGAATCCAGATGGATATTTGAGCTAGACTGTCTCTATCCTAAGGGCCTGAACAATAAGGAGGATTTTTCCCATCTACTGAATTTGAAATGAGCAGACCCCTATGAAGCTCCGTGGATTTTAACATAATCAAAAAAACAATCATTATGTCATATAACCTATCTGGGGCACACAAGAACATAAAATAACCATCCCACTCCAAATT
This sequence comes from Bombina bombina, assembly GCF_027579735.1. Lineage (NCBI taxonomy): Eukaryota > Metazoa > Chordata > Amphibia > Anura > Bombinatoridae > Bombina > Bombina bombina. The sequence goes on along the minus strand of NC_069508.1, from coordinate 91,672,008 downwards.
GAATTGAATGGGACATATCACATAGACCTGTACTAGGTAATCTAATTATCACTATACCCACAGATGTTTATAGAGAGGTCTCACACACTCCTCCCCTAATGGTTAACACCACTTTCAAGTTCCACAAACTCCACTTCTAATGGTTGATAAGTCTCCCTAATCTCTAACATTGACACCATTTGTAAGCTTGCTATAAGATATCATCTAGGGTCTACCCATACCCAAATAGCCATCTATGTCCAAGGTTAATATTTTCGCACCATATCCCGTTACAATACATCAGTGTCTATGCATATTACAACTGTACCTTTTACTCAAATATACACCATTATAATTATTTTATACTATGTATTTTCACACTGAAACTTTCAGGTACCAAATGGTAACTCCAACACATATTTTTCACCATGGGTATCTGTTGACACATACGCAAGTTTTCGGAATATCATTCTAAGTCTCTCCTTTATAATGTACACACTCAGACCCCACATTCCATATTCGATTTTGGAATACTTTCCTTTTTTGATGTATTTAGGGGTCCATGAAACCTATTCTTGTCCACAATTCTATTCTATGTTTTTCAATATACCAGCACAGTGAAACAGATTCAGATCTTTACATTTTATATATATTCCAATTTTTGTTGTTGCTGTAAGGGTTAAGAATATATGTCACATACCTCAGAGTGACATTTATACATGTATGTTATAATTTGATGCACTCATCCTGATATGATACTATTGTAAACTTTTTTGGTATCAGAATGGGACACTCTAAATGGTACACTCTATATGTATTCCAACTTTGACTATAGGGGTCATATAAGTATGTCACTCATAGACTCCACTGTGACATATAGACATCTATGGTACAACTTGATATACCGTATCCTGTCACGAGACAACTATAACCTTATATGTGACAGAATAATAATGACCGTAGCAAAGGATTTTTTTGACTTGGGCATCCAGTATATTATATATTCAGCCTGGTCCTAAACCACTCTATGTCTTCTAAATAAACTAACTAGTGGTATATACTTATATTTCACACTCTGTATTATTTCCTAGACTATACCCCATCATTGTCGGTTTTCAAATATTCACACACATAGATATACCAATCAACCACTGTTTAATCTTTTTTATATATCTCTTAGTTATCATTTTTATTATAACATTTCTCATTTGATCTGAAGCCGATTTTATAATTTCTCCCTAATAGGTATATATATATATATATATATATATATATATATTTTCTATGCCCCGTTTTTCGAGATACATATGTCCACACTCCTATTAGGTCTGCTATCTGTTTATACCGGATGGTAAACAAGGAGACGAGTTAAACTACATCCGACAGCCAACCGGAAGTTCGAGTGACACCAACTTCCGGTTAGGCGATACCAGCTAACTTCCGGTTTTCCGATACTAGCCATTTCCGGTTAGATTTTCCAAGCGGCGGTTACGGGTAATACTTCCGGTTTGACAGAACCAAATAATTTAGGTCAGAATAGAAATATATGTCCACAGGTCATAACTCTATACAAAATCGGAGACATCATACAGATCCTATATTCTGGGCACCATTTTATTTGTATGGTCAATTAAACAAATTTGGGAATACAAGATCTTAAGTTTCTGATACAACACATCCGGGTCACAGGGTCAGCAGATCCGGTGCAACACTTCTGGTAACCCATCTTTTTGGTGCCAAAGGTTTAATGTTTGATCCATAACCACAGATATAAAAGGGCTTACTCACCAACCATATACTAGTCTTGAGAAAGGCCCTACAGTGAGCCGAAACACGTTGGCAAATATATGGTGAGAGATTTTTCAATCACTTGTCATTCAATTTAACAGTACTGCTCTATGCTATCATTTCTTTTTTACAGGATTTGAGGACCCTTTATTCACAGTTTTTTTTGGCTATCTTCAATTGGATTACTAGCACAGAACATCTACTCTAACATTGATTCTCATCTTAATATCACTTATTGATTTTTGTTTTCTGGATACACATAACTGTATTCATTTCCTATATTTTTTAACATTTTTTAAAATTTTCTACGTTTTTGACATTTTTTGTACACTTTTGCCACAATTTTTTACATTTTTATTTTCATTTTTATTCCATTTTTGTAATTTTTTGGATTTTTTGAGCACAGCACCCATATTGTGGATTTGACAACAATTTCTTATTTTTTTCTGCACTTGCACTTTGAAAAAACATATAGTAGGAGAACTGAGTTATCATTTGATGAACTATAATACTAATGTGTATTATCTATCACCTGACATTTACTGACTAAACACTACCATTTTTTCTGTTGTCCGTATTTTTTTTTATTTTTTTTATTTTTTTTATATCCTAATTGATTGAATGATTGTAGTGATTGTACATTTTACTGTTATTCTTACCTGTCTTGTCTCTTCTGACTGTCACATTTTAACATTTTATGTCTTACTATTTCTTATTTTAAGATTGTATTAACTTAATCCATGGTTCCATGCACTATTTTGTGATATATTTTATGCATTTATCGTATGCACCATTTTGTGATATATTTTATGCATTTATGTTATTAAATACACAAACTATTCTCTGTTATCAAATATACTAACTATTCTCTGTTTTAAACTCTAAACTTTATATTTAGATTAGCATATAGACCTTGCCTTTGATCAGGCGCTCCTTCAGCTTTTCCCTGTATATTTATCTGTATTGTGGGTGGCTACGGACCCATTCTGTTAAGGAGCTAGAGGTGGGCAGAAGTCTTCATCCATCTTCTCTCGATGGTCGCTGAAGAATGAAGGTTTCTTTAAATGACATCATCCAAGATGGCGTCCCTTGAATTCCGATTGGCTGATAGAATTCTATCAGCCAATCGGAATTTAAGGTGAAAAAAATCAGCCAATAGGATTGAGTTGCAATCCTATTGGCTGATCCAATCAGCCAATAGGATAGAGCTCGGATTCTATTGGCTATTTTTTATATTTATTTCCAATTGGCTGATAGAATTCTATCAGCCAATCGGAATTCAAGGGACGCCATCTTGGATGATGTCATTTAAAGAAACCTTCATTCTTCAGCGACCATCGAGAGAAGATGGATGAAGACTTCTGCCCACCTGGAAGACCACTTCTTGCTGCTTGGATGAAGACTTCTCCCGGCTTCGTTGAGGACTTTTTGCTGCTTGTATGAAGACTTATCCCGGCTTCATTGAGGATGGATGTCCGGTCTTCAAAAACTGTAAGTGGATCTTCAGTGGTTAGTGTTAGGTTTTTTTAAGGGTTTATTGGGTGGGTTTTATTTTTAGATTAGGGTTTTGGCTGAAAAAAGAGCAATGCCCATCCAAATACCCTTTTCAGGGCAATGGGGAGCTTAGGTTTTTTAGATAGGATTTTATTTGGGGGGGTTTGGTTGTGTGAGTGGTGGGTTTTACTGTTGGGGGGTTGTTTTTTTTTTTTTTACAGTTAAAAGAGCTGATTTCTTTGTGGCAATTGGCAGTTTAGTTTAGGCTAGTGGATTTTTTTTATTTTTTTTATTTTGATAGGGCTATTAGATTAGGTGTAATTAGTTTAAATATTTGATACTTTCTTTTTTATTTTGTGTAATTTAGTGTTTATTGTTTTGTAATTTAGTTAATTGTATTTAATTAATGTAATTTATTTAATTGTAGTGTACGTTTAGGTGTTAGTGTAAGACAGGTTAGGTTTTATTTCACAGGTAAATTTGTATTTATTTTAGCTAGGTAGTTAATAAATAGTTAATAACTATTTACTAACTAGTCTACCTAGTTAAAATAAATACAAACTTGCCTGTGAAATAAAAATAAAACCTAAGATAGCTACAATGTAACTATTAGTTATATTGTAGCTATCTTAGGGTTTATTTTATAGTTAAGTATTTAGTTTTAAATAGGAATTATTTAGGTATTAATTGTAATTTTTAATTAGGTTTATTTTAATTATGTTAAAGTTAGTGGGTGTTAGGGTTAGACTTAGGTTTAGGGGTTAATAACTTTAGTATAGTGGCAGCGACGTTGGAGCGGGTGATTAGGGGTTAATAAGTGTAGGTAGGTGGCGGCGATGTTAGGGACAGCAGATTAGGGATTAATAATATTTAACTAGTGTTTGCGATGCGGGAGTACGGCGGTTTAGGGGTTAATATGTTTATTATAGTGATGGTGATGTCAGGAGCGGCAGATTAGGGGTTAATAATTTTATTTTAGTGTTTGCGATGCGGGAGGGCTTTGGTTTAGGGGTTAATTGATAGTTTATGGGTGTTAGTTTACTTTTTAGCACTTTAGTTATGAGTTTTATGTTACGGATTTGTAACATGAAAGCCATAACTACTGACTTTCCGTTTACCGTATGGATCTTGTAGTTATGGGCTGTACCGCTCACTTTTTGGCCAGACAGGCAAACTCGTAATACCGGCGCTATGGAAGTCCCATTGAAAAAGGACTTTTTGAAAGCTGCGGTAGTTATGTTGTGTTACGGCCAAAAAAGTGTGCGGTACAGCTGTACCTGCAAGACTCGTAATAGCAGCGGTAGTGAAAAAGCAGCATTATGACTCTTTTTTACCCATAACACAAAACTCATAATCTAGCCGATAGTTAAGTAAGAGAGGGTTTTTAAACTAGAAAAAAGGCGAGAAAATGTTATCGCCAAAAAAACGGTGCAAAATGATGACATGTCATGATGATGTAAATAGTGTCATCGCATGAGCGATTTTGCTGGCAAAATTTAAAATAGAACCTCCGTGAAAGCGGAGGTAATAAGGGCCTAAAGGTAAGCACTTTGAATAAATAAGCCACATTCTGACTTTTTCTAAGCAAAATTTCCAATACAGATACTGTATTTCATGACTCTTAAATGAAAATAAAAACAACCTGTCTCATGGCCAATATATACACATATACATTAAGAACTTTACAAAATGAAATGCCTCTCCATAGCTGAGAGTGTCCTTTAAAATATATATTTACTTAATATAAGACACCCATCCACATATATCAGATAGCCAAACCAGTACTGAAACATATCAGCAGAGGTAATGGTGCAGGGCTATAATGTTGATCTGTAAAGGGAAGTAGCAGATGAATCCCTCAACCGAATTTACAGAAAGCCTTATGAATAGATTTGCCATAGGTGAAAACATGGTATCATCAGGCAATACTCCCTTCACATCCCTAAGACAAACACTGTACTTAGAGAGGCACTGGGCCTCAATATGCTTATAAGCGCCTTTCACTGAAGAATCAAGCACATCATGCTTTACCACCTACTAAGGCTAGATTTATTATAGCTGATGCGTACAGGGGCACGTATACGCGCCCCTGTATGCCTCAGCTCGCCTGTGGCGGGGCGAAATTACCCGTAGGTAATTAACATTGCACACATGCGCAATTTTGCGCTCGCGTGCAATCCCGCCCCTGCCCGCGCACAACCAATCACGCGCGGGCAGGAGCTGTCAATCTCCTCGGTTGGACTCGACCGAGGAGATTGAATTTTGCCAGTTTAGAGGTGGCGAAGAGTTTAGGGAAGCAGCGGTCTGGTGACCGCTGCTTGTTAAATCGCGGCGAGCAAGTTCTTGTGATAACTTGCTGCCGTAAGGGATTAATAAATCTAGCCCTAAGGAGGCAAAGTGTTTAAAACTGAGGTATGAGTGAGGTGGACGTGGTATTTATAGGCTTTTGAGGTTTGGAAACTTTGCCTCCTCCTGGTAGGAATTTATATCCCATCAGTAACAAGATTGTGGACTCTCGCCACCTATATGAAAGAAATATATATATATGTATAGATGTGTGCACATATTTATGTATCAGATATATAAATAAATATATATTTAATAATAAAATGTAAAATAAAATCTGTGTGAAGAATATGAATGTAAAATATGCGTTTTTGCGCATCACGTTTCTCAATTTAGATCTTAAAAGCAGTAGGGTTAACGCTCATGAACATTTAATATAAAATTTAAAATAGGATTCTTAAGGCACATTATTGAAATATTACATATAAAATATTAATAAAAATACAATTATTATAGATTATTTAGAATATTTTTCAGTATGTTTGTTATTTTGTAATCATTTATATTCATTTTTATTAATGTGATTTCTAAAAAGTAAAAACTAAGGGGACGCGCTACTAAAGAAAGAAGTGGAAGTGTAAAAATCGTGGTGTGTCTGCTTAGATAAAGAGTGAATGTTGTGCAAACATAGATATAAAATTTGTTGAAAAACAAATTGGCAACTTATTTTAGTGTGTGGTAATTCTGACCACTATAATGTGTTCAAGGCAAGATAAAATATTGCTTTAAAATAACATAAACGTATAACAAAACAGGTGTACAATTTGACAATATATATATATATATATATATATATATATATATATATATATATAAGTGAAACTCCCAGTGTCCAATATACTTAAAGAGTCCAAGCCCTACAAAAGGGGGTAAGTGAAAACAAACAAAAAACAGTCCGCTTCAAAGTAAAGGATATAGTGGCAATCAATAGTTCGTGACAAAAAGGCTCGCTCCGCTTGTGTCCACGGTGTGATGGATCAATGAATCTGTGAGGATAAAAAAGCAAAAACGGGCGCCAACATAGTGTGAATCAGTTTACATCAACTGAGAGATAAAGTGTAAGAAATATACTCACAAGTGGAGTGGCACCTTGAATCAACAAGGTGCGTGCAGGCAGACTGACATTCAGAACCAGCAGTTAGTACGCTGGAGACCTCCAGCGTACTGACTGCTGGTTCTGAATGTCAGTCTGCCTGCACGCACCTTGTTGATTCCTGGTTCTGAATGTCAGTCTGCCTGCACGCACCTTGTTGATTCAAGGTGCCACTCCACTTGTGAGTATATTTCTTACTCTTCATTTTTATTAATATACTTCTAGGGAAGTTAGCGCGTAAGTGTCTGCGATAATTACTGCTCCACTCGTTATCTGGTCCTAAGAATTGTTTTTGTTATTATTTTGTTATTTTTGGTGTTGTAGTGATGTCGCAAACCTTAAAATTTCGGTTCACGAACGACTTCAATAGGCAGGCAAACTTTAAAACCCACAAGGACTCTTTCTGGCCACAATAGTGATGGAAAAGTTGTTTCAAGGGGACTAACACCTGGACTGTGGCATGCCGGAGGGGGATCCATGGCAAAACTCCCACGGAAAATTACAAGTTGATGCAGAGTCTGGTTTTAAGCCATAAAGTGCCTTAATCACCTAACATTCCTAAATTTTGTTTGAATAACGTGCTTTAAAACATCAGGTATGATGTAGTATCGATCAGGTAGTGTAAGGGTTATGCCCACTTCACAGTGACAGACCAAACTCCCCGTGTAACGCACCGCAAACAACTGCAAACAGTCCATTTGCACAACCACGAATTAGATAGATTTGATAGTTAGATACATAGATTACATAGATCAATAGATGCAATATACATATGATAGATACAAATTACATAGATCAATAGATGCAATATACATTTGATGATAGATACGAATTACATAGATCAATCTATGCAATATACATTTGATAGATACGAATTACATAGATCAAAAGATGCAATATACATTTGATAGATACGAATTACATCGATCAATAGATGCAATTTATATTTGATAGATACGATTGATCGTTAGATAGATTTGATAGATAAATCGATAGATTTGATAGATATATGATTTCCCTGACAGAGTATAACAATAAGACATGCGGTCTGGGACCCGTGGTGTGTTAAGTAGTATTATTCTTAGCAGTTTACTACCTGTTACTCCCCCTATCGGGGGAGGTCTATATGGGCTGCATTTTTGGAACAGGGAGATGGAAGAAGATGATTGGTCTGTCCTCCTACTTCAAATTTGGCCTAAACACAAGTGGCTGTCTCAAAACAGTCCGGCCACGAGATAGATAGATTTGATAGATAGATAGATAGATATACATAGATTGATAGTTAGATAGAATCGATAGAAGATAAATAGATAGATTTGATAGATATATAATTACCCTGACAAAGTATAATAATAAAACATGTGGTCTGGGACCCATGGTAACTAGGTTGTGTTAAGTAGTACTATTCTTAGCACTTTAATCCCTGTTACTCCCCCTATCGGGGGAGATGTATATGGCCTGCATGATTACCCTGGCAAAATATAATAAGATATGCGGTCTGGGACCCATGGTAACTAGGTTGTGTTAAGTAGTACTATTCTTAGCACTTTAATCCCTGTTACTCCCCCTATCGGGGGAGGTCTATATGGCCTGCATGATTACCCTGACAAAATATAATAATAAGACATGCGGTCTGTGACCCATGGTAACTAGGTTGTGTTTTAAGTAGTACTATTCTTAGCACTTTAATCCCTTTAACTCCCCCTATCGAGGGAGGTCTATACGGCCTGCCTGATTACCCTCACCAAATATAACAACAAGACATGCGGTCTGGGACCCATGGTAACTAGGTTGTGTTTATATTAATACTATTCTTAGAACTTTAATCCCTTTTACTCCCCCTATCGGGGGAGGTCTATACGGCCTGCCTGATTACCCTCACCAAATATAACAACAAGACATGCGGTCTGGGACCCATGGTAACTAGGTTGTGTTAAGTAGAACTGTTCTTATTAGTTTAATACCTGTTACTCACCCTATCGGGGGAGGTCTATACGGCCTGCATGATTACCCTGATCAAATATAACAACAAGACATGCGGTCTGAAACCCATGGTAACTAGGTTGTGTTTATATTAGTACTATTCTTAGCACTTTAATCCCTTTTACTCCCCCTATCGGGGGAGGTCTATACGGCCTGCCTGATTACCCTCACCAAATATAACAACAAGACATGCGGTCTGGGACCCATGGTAACTAGGTTGTGTTAAGTAGTACTGTTCTTATTAGTTTAATACCTGTTACTCACCCTATGGGGGGAGGTCTATACGGCCTGCATGATTACCCTGACCAAATATAAAAACAAGACATGTGGTCTGGGACCCATGGTAACTAGGTTGTGTTTATATTAGTACTATTCTTAGCACTTTAATCCCTTTTACTCCCCCTATTGGGGGAGGTCTATACAACCTGCCTGATTACCCTCACCAAATATAGCAACAAGACATGCGGTCTGAGACCCATGGTAAGGTAACTTCCTTTTGCACAATCAAGTATACCAGTTGCAGAGGTTCTGACCCTGCATTATGGCTGCACCTCTCCCTAAAAGAGGGATCTGTTACAGAGTCTGTGGGCCTCTATGCAAAGAGCTGGCCTGCCTGAAAGGAGCAGCAAGGCAGATCAAAAGATGCAATATACATTTGATAGATGCAATATATATTTGATAGATACGATTGATAGTTAGATAGATTAGATAGATTGATAGATTATATAGATAAATAGATAGATAAATTTGATATATATATAATTTCAATGACAGAGTATTACAAGACGTGCAGTCAGGGAACCATGGTAAGGTTACTTCCTTTTGCACAATCAAGTATACCAGTTGCAGAGGTTCTGACCCTGCATTATGGCCGCACCTCTCCCTAAAAGAGGGATCTGTTACAGAGTCTGTGGGCCTCTATGCAAAGAGCTGGCCTGCCTGAAAGGAGCAGCAAGGCAGATCAAAAGATGCAATATACATTTGATAGATAAGAAATACAGAGATCGATAGATGCAATATATATTTGATAGATATGATTGATAGTTAGATAGATTAGATAGATAGATAGATAGATTAGATAGATAAATAGATAGATAGATTTGATAGATATATAATTTCAATGACAGAGTATAACAATAAGAAATGCTGCTGGGACCCATGGTAAGGTTACTTCCTTTTGCATAATCAAGTACAGGTTGGGGTCCGGGATTGACTTTTTGTGCTGTTTGATTCTTTCAGGTATACCAGTTGCCGAGGTTCTGACCCTGCATTCTGGCTGCACCTCTCCCTGCAAGAGAGATCTGTTACAGAGTCTGTGGGCCTGTATGCAAAGAGCTGGCCTGCCTGAAAGGAGCAGCAAGGCAGAGGGATCAATTCATGCCTATAAGAAACCAGAGGGCACGATACCTGCTGGAAGTGTGCAGTGAGGCAGAGGGATCTATTCCTGCCTAGAAGCAGACAGGCAGAGGGGACGCTACCTGCCTGGGAGCCCACTGAGACCAGCCCAGCTTGGGGAGATACAGCCGCTGGCTTGACCCCGGTCTCAGCCACGATAGCCCTGGTCCCACTATTTGGAGGCAGAGGGATCAATTCCTGCCAAGAAGCAGCCTGGCAGGGGGATTTATTCCTGCCTAGAAGCTGACAGGCAGAGGGCACGATACCTGCCAGGAAAGAGCTGCAGTGCAGAGAGGATGCTACCTGACTGGGAGTCCACTGAGACCAGCCCAGCTGTGGGAGATACACCCGCTGGCTTGACGCCAGTCTCAGCAACTATATCTCTGGTCCCACTATACAGTGGCCACCCCTGGGTTTGGACAGAGGAAGGGAGACCCCCTAGTGGAGTAACGCTACATCCGGGAGATGCAAAAAGATGTTTGGACACCCAGTACAGGTCATTCTCCTTCAGCCTTTTTATACGAGGGTCCCCGACCCTCAACAGGCACAACAGCATGAAATACCACATATGCCAACCTTTTGCACAATAGAGTACAGGTATGGCATTGATTTTAGGAAGCCGGAGATAATTTTTCGGAACCAGGAGATGGAAAAAGATGCTTGGACACCCAGTTCAGGTCGTTCTCTTTCAGCCTTTTTATACGGGTGTCCCCGACCCTCAACAGGCACAACAGCATGAAATACCACATATGCCAACATTTTGCACAATAGAGTACAGGTATGGCATTGATTTTAGGAAGCCGGAGATAATTTTTCGGAACCGGGAGATGGAAAAAGATGCTTGGACACCCAGTACAGGTCGTTCTCCTTCAGCCTTTTTAGACTAGGGTACAGGACCCTCAACAGAAACAACAGCATGAAACACCACATATGCCATCCTTTTGAACAATCCAGTACAGGTATGGCATCGATTTTAGGAACCCAGAGATAATTTTTAGGAACAGGGAGATGGAAAAAGATGCTTGGACAACCAGTACAGGTCGTTCTCCTTCAGCCTTTTTATACGAGGGTCCAGGACCCTCAACAGAAACAACAGCATGAAACACCACATATGCCATCCTTTTGAACAATAGAGTACAGGTATGGCATCGATTTTAGAAACCCGGAGATAATTTTTAGGAACCGGGAAATTGAGAAAAAAAACATGCTTGGACACCCAGTACACTTCTTTCTCATTCAGCCTTTTTATACGAGGGTCCCGGACCATCAACAGAAACAACAGCATGAAACACCACCTATGCCATCCTTTTGAGTAATCCAGTACAGGTATGGCATCAATTTTAGAAACCCGGAGATAATTTTTAGGAACCGGGAGATGGAAAAAGATGCTTGGACAACCAGTACAGGTCGTTCTCCTTCAGCCTTTTTATACAAGGGTCCCGGACCCTCAACAGAAACAACAGCATGAAACACCACATATGCCATCCTTTTGAACAATCCAGTACAGGTATGGCATCGATTTTAGGAACCCGGAGATAATTTTTAGGAACCGGGAGATGGAAAAAGATGCTTGGACACCCAGTACAGGTCGTTCTCCTTCAGCCTTTTCAGACAAGGGTCCAGGACCCGCAACAGAAACAACAGCATGAAACACCACATATGCCATCCTTTTGCACAATAGATTACAGATATGGCATTGATTTTAGTAATCCGGAGATAATTTTTAGGAACCGGGAAATTGAACAAAAAACCATGCTTGGACACCCAGTACAGGTCGTTCTCCTTCAGCCTTTTTATACAATGGTCCACGACCCTCAACAGGCACAACAGCATGAAACACCACATATGACATCCTTTTGCACAATCGAGTACAGGTATGGTATCGTTTTTAGGAACCCATAGATAATTTTTTGGAACCGTGAGATGGAAAAAGATGCTTGGTCGGTCATCCTACTTCAAATTTGGGGCACTGCGCGTGCAATCTACTGTGCCACCAGATATGAGTGGTGTGTTAATGACTGAGTACTATTCTTAACAGCTTCATCACTGTTATGTGCCGTTTTCTGGTTTGGGTTTTGTAGCCACAGTGCAGCACCAGAGGCCAGAAAAATTCGGCATGTCCAAATGCCTGAAAAATTCAGTATTGTTGCAGCCGATGCTTGTAAAACAGTTAGAAAGTGCCACAAGTCATCCTGCATTCTAAGAAAAAATACGCCAGCGTGTGTACCATTTGTAGCCCAAGGCAGCTCATCTCCTCATCAGGCCTTTTTTACTCAAATGTATCGCCCAATGTCAGTCCCTTCGGGATCCATCCCTCATTCATTTTAATAAAGGTGAGATAATCAAGACTTTTTTGACCTAGGCGACTTCTCTTCTCAGTAACAAAACCTCCTGCTGCACTGAAGGTCCTTTCTGACAGGACACTTGAAGCGGGGCAGGCCAGAAGTTCGATTGCAAATTGGGATAGCTCAGGCCACAGGTCAAGCCTGCACACCCAGTAGTCAAGGGGTCCATCGCTCCCCAGAGTGTCGAGATCCGCAGTTAATGCTAGGTAGTCTGCTACCTGCCGGTTGAGTCTTTCTCTGAGGCTGGATCCCAAAAGGCTCTGGCGATGCATAGGAGTTAAAAAGGTCCGCATGTCCTCCATCAACAACAAGTCAGGAAAGTGTCCTGTCCTTGCCGCCGTGGTCATAAGAGGAGGAGGATGATTACTTTCATCTCTTCCCCTGTTAGATTCCCGTTGTGCTGTGACATCACCCTTATACGCTGTGTAAAGCATAGTTTTTAATTTATTTTGGAACTGCTCCATCCTTTCCGACTTGCGGGAATTTGGTAACATTTCAGTCACTTTATGCTTATACCGGGGGTCTAGTAGTGTGGATACCCAGTACAGGTCGGCCTCCTTCAGCTTTTTTATACGAGGGTCCCTCAATAGGCACGACAGCATGAAAGACCCCATTTGCACAAGGTTGGATGCCGTGCTAAGCATGTCCCATTCCTTCACCCTCACTGATGTCACTGAAGGTATCTTCTTCCCCCCAGCCACGTACAACACCACGGGTACCAGATAGGTGACAACAACGAGCACCCTGGGATGCCTGTTGTGCTTGGTCTTCCTCCTCCTCCCCCTCAAAGCCCCATTCCTCCTCTGCTCTGACTCCTCTTCCTAACAATCCTCTTCCTGCGTTGCCGCAGGTCCAGCAAGCAATGCTGATAAGGCTGTTTCTGGTGGTGATGGACACCACAACTCTTCCTCTTCACGCTCATCTACGGCCTGATCCAGCTTGCTCCAGGAAGAAAACAAATGGTATGATGTCGCTGATGGTGCCTTCGGTGTGACTGACAAGGTTTGTCACCTCCTCAAAAGGATGCATAAGCCTACAGGCATTGCGCATGAGTGTCCAGTAATTTGGCAAAAAAATCCCCATCTCCCCAGAGGCTGTCCTAGCACCCCAGTCATACAAATACTCATTAACAGCTTTTTCTTGTTGGAGCAGGTGGTCGAACATTAGGAGTGTTGAATTCCAATGTTTCGGGCTGTCGCAAATCAAGCGCCTCACTGGCAGGTTGTTTCGATACTGGATATCGGACAAGTGCGCCATGGCCGTGTAGGAACGCCTGAAATGGCCGCACACCTTCCTGGCCTGCTTCAGGATGTCCTGTAAGCCTGGGTACTTAAGCACAAAGCGTTCTACAATCAGATTACACACATGTGCCATTCATGGCACATGTGTCAACTTGCCCAATTTCAATGCCGCCACCAAATTACTTCCATTGTCAGAAACAACTTTGCCAATCTCCAGTTGGTGCGGAGTCAGCCACCAATCCACCTGTGCATTCAGGGCGGACAGGAGTGCTGGTGCGGTGTGACTCTCTGCTTTCAGGCAAGTCAACCCCAAGACGGTGTGACACTGCCGTATCCGGGATGTTGAATAGTACCTGGGGAGCTGGGGGGTTGCCGTTGATGTGGAGCAAGACGCAGCAGCAGAAGAGGACTCAGCCGAGGAAGAGGTTATGGAAGAGGATGGAGTAGGAGGAGTAGAGGAGGTAGCAGCAGGCCTGCCTGCAAGTCGTGGCGGTGTCACCAACTCCTATGCAGAGCCACGCATTCCATGCTTGTCAGCCATCAGCAAGTTTTCCCAATGCGCAGTGTAGGTGATATACCTGCCCTGACCATGCTTTGCAGACCAGCTGTCAGTGGTCATATGGACCCTTGCCCCAACGTTGTGTGCCAGACATGCCATTACTTCCTTTCGCACAATCAACTACAGGTTTGGGATTGCCTTTTGTGAAAAGAAATTTCGGCCAGGTACCTTCCACTGCGGTGTCCCAATAGATACAAATTTTTTGAAAGCCTCAGACTCCACCAGCTTGTATGGTAAAAGCTGGCGGGCTAAGAGTTCAGACAAGCCAGCTGTCAGACGCCGGGCAAGGGGGTGACTTTGGGAAATTGGCTTCTTACACTCAAACATGTCCTTGACAGACACCTGACTGTGGGCAGATGACCAGGAACTGCTACGTAAGAGAGACTGAGTGGAGGATGGTTGAGAGGGGGCAAGGAGGACAGCAGTGGTTGACGTGGCTGAAGATGCTGGACCAGGAGGAGGAGGGCGGCTTTGAGTTTGTGTGCTGCTTCTACTCATGTGTTCTTCCCATCGGCGTTTGTGATGTGAGACCATGCGCCTTCACAAAGCAGTTGTACCTAGGTGGGTGTTGGACTTCCCACGACTCAGTTTCTTTTGGCACAGGTTGCAAATGGCATCGCTGTTGTCAGAGGCAGACACACAAAAAAATGCCACACTGCTGAGCTCTGCGATGACAGCATTCTGGTGCTGTCAACAGCATGCGTTGATTGGCGTTGGCGTGCTGTCTGGCTGACCCCGGGTGCCGATGCATGCTGTCTGACTGTGCCACTAGCTCCTTTGCAACGACCTCCCCCTGCTTCCAACTCCTCTCTGTCTCCCCATCTGAACTTTCCCCCTCTTCTTCTTCTCTTCTAGCAGGCACCCACGTGACATCCACGGACACATCATCATCAACCGCTTCACTTGTATCTGACACATAAACAAAGGAAGCAGCAGCGGATACAACATCATCATCATCATCACACCGTACCTCCATGTCTGTAATGCTGCCTGACTGAGACATATAACTGTTATCTACATCCTCTGTCAATGATAGTTGCGCATCACTCATTTCTTCCAACTGATGTGTCAATAACTCCTCTGACAGATCAAGTGAAGCGGCTGTGGTGCTAGTGTTGGTGGTGGCGACAGGCGGGTGAGTGGCACTGGTCACTTGGGAGGTGCCCAAAGCACAGCTGGAGGTGGATGGTGCATCAAGGTTAGGACTAGGAGCGGAAGCTGTAGAAGATAGGATGTCCTGTGTTAGCCATTCAACTAGGTCCTCCTCAGAACTTTTCGCATCCCTGGCACCTGGCCTCTGAACAATGTGCATGTTTGTAGGGTCTAAAGGAATCACAGCACCACGACCACGATTGCACCTGCGGGGTGGCCTGCCTCTGCCTGTCATTTTTTTTAAAATTTACAATTACAATACTATTAAACAAATTATGAGTGGTGGCACTGGGCAAGTGGGCACAGTATATGCTGTGAGCCTGACACAAAAAAACAGACTGATGTTTCAAAGTCAAAAATGTTTATTTTTTAAATATTAAAAGTACTGTGGCAACAAATATGATTGGTGGCACTAGTTGGCAAGTGGGCCTGGCACACACGCTGGGAGGAAGGCAACTGCAATTAGATTACACTTGCTGACTGATGCTTCACAGTTAAAAAAGTTTTTTTTTAAATATTTAAAATATTGTTATAACAAATATGATTGGTGGCACTCGTTGGCAAGTGGGCCTGGCACACACGCTGGCAGGCAGGAAACTGCATTTCAATTGCACTAGCAGACTGATGATTCGCAGTCAAAAAAGTTTTAATTTTAAATATTAACACTACTGTAATAACAAATATGATTGGTGGCACTAGTTGGCAAGTGGGCCTGGCACACACGCTGGCAGGCAGGCAACTGCAATTCAATTGCACTAGCAGACTGATGATTCACAGACAAAAAAGTTTTTATTGTAAATATTTAAACTAGTGTTATAACAAATATGATTGGTGGCACTAGTTGGCAAGTGGGCCTGGCACACACGCTGGGAGGAAGGCAACTGCAATTAGATTACACTAGCTGACTGATGCTTCACAGTCAAAAAAGTTTTTTTTTTTAAATATTTAAAATACTGTTATAACAAATATGATTGGTGGCACTAGTTGGCAAGTGGGCCTGGCACACACGCTGGCAGGCAGGCAACTGCAATTCAATTGCGCTAGCAGACTGATGATTCACAGTCAAAAAGTTTTTATTTTAAATATTTTCAAAACTGTTATAACAAATATGATTGGTGGCACTAGTTGGCAAGTGGGCCTGGCACACATGCTGGGAGGAAGGCTACTGCAATTAGATTACACTAGATGACTGATGTTTCAAAGTCAAAAAAGTTTTTATTTTAAATATTTACAATACTGTTATAACAAATATGATTGGTGGCAGTAGTTGGCAAGTGGGCCTGGCACACACGCTGGCAGGCAGGCAACTGCAATTCAATGGCACTAGCAGACTGATGATTTACAGTCAAAAAAGTTTTTATTTAAAATATTTACAATACTGTTACAACAAATATGATTGGTGGCACTAGTTGGCTAGTGGGCCTGACACACACGCTGGCAGGCAGGCAACTGCAATTCAATTGCACTAGCAGACTGATGATTCACAGTCAAAAAAGTTTTGATTTTAAATATTTTCACAACTGTTATAACAAATATGATTGGTGGCAATAGTTGGCAGCAAGTGGGCCTGGCACACACACTGGCAGGCAGGCAACTTCAACTAGATTACACTAGCAGACTGATTTTTCACAGTCAAAAAATATTTTTTTTTTAAATATTTACACTACTGTTATAACAAATATGATTGGTGGCACTAGTTGGCAAGTGGGCCTGGCACACACGCTGGGAGGAAGGCAACTGCAATTAGATTACACTAGATGACTGATGTTTCTCAGTCAAAAAAGTTTTTATTTTAAATATTTACAATACTGTTATAACAAATATGATTGGTGGCACTAGTTGTCTAGTGGGCCTGGCACACACGCTAGCAGGCAGGCAACTGCAATTCAATTGCACTAACAGACTGATGATTCACAGTCAAAAAAGTTTTTATTTAAAATATTTACAATACTGTTATAACAAATATGATTGGTGGCACTAGTTGGCAAGTGGGCCTGGCACACACGCTGGCAGGCAGGCAACTGCAATTCAATTGCGCTAGCAGACTGATGATTCACAGTCAAAAAGTTTTTATTTTAAATATTTTCAAAACTGTTATAATAAATATGATTGGTGGCACTAGTTGGCAAGTGGGCCTGGCACACACGCTGGGAGGAAGGCTACTGCAATTAGATTACACTAGATGACTGATGTTTCAAAGTCAAAAATGTTTTTATTTTAAATATTTACAATACTGTTATAACAAATATGATTGTTGGCAGTAGTTGGCAAGTGGGCCTGGCACACACGCTGGCAGGCAGGCAACTGCAATTCAATGGCACTAGCAGACTGATGATTTACAGTCAAAAAAGTTTTTATTTAAAATATTTACAATACTGTTACAACAAATATGATTGGTGGCACTAGTTGGCTAGTGGGCCTGGCACACACGCTGGCAGGCAGGAAACTGCAATTCAATTGCAATAGCAGACTGATGATTCACAGTCAAAAAAGTTTTGATTTTAAATATTTTCACAACTGTTATAACAAATATGATTGGTGGCAATAGTTGGCAGCAAGTGGGCCTGGCACACACGCTGGCAGGCAGGCAACTTCAACTAGATTACACTAGCAGACTGATTTTTCACAGTCAAAAAATATTTTTTTAAAATATTTACACTACTGTTATAACAAATATGATTGGTGGCACTAGTTGGCAAGTGGGCCTGGCACACACGCTGGGAGGAAGGCAACTGCAATTAGATTACACTAGATCAGTGGTTCTCAACCAAAGTGACCTCAAGGCCCGGTAAATTTTAGCTGGACATGTCCAGGGCCCGGTAGTTTTATTTTATATATATATATATATATATATATATATATATATATATATATATATATATATATATATATATATATATATATTAAGCAGCAGGGATTTGCCCTATCAGTAACTAAGCAGTTCAATGTGGGTTTAGTGGGGGCCCTGGAGTGTGGGGGTCCTGCCGAGGGTCTGTCGCTGTGAGGGACATGGAGTGTGAGGTCTGGCCCTGGAGGTTGGGGCCCTTTCTTTGGCCCTTAATGTTGGGGGTCCTGGCTCTGGAGGTTGATGGGCCTGTTGGGGTTAGGGCAGGGAGGCTACCATGTTCTTTTGCATAAATTTGAATACATTTGGGTCAGTGTGAGACAGTTTTCCTGGGGCCTTGATTGGTCTCAGTCTGCCCCTTGTGTGCAGTGGGGTAAGAGTGTGCAGTGGGGGCATGACAGGTCAGGGCCCACCAGCAGGGCTATCACGGCCCGGTACTGGGCCGCGGCCCAGCTGTTGAGAAACCAGGCACTAGATGACTGATGTTTCTCAGTCAAAAAAGTTTTTATTTTAAATATTTACAATACTGTTATAACAAATATGATTGGTGGCACTAGTTGGCAAGTGGGCCTGGCACACACGCTGGCAGGCAGGCAACTGCAATTCAATTGCACTAGCAGACTGATGATTCACAGTCAAAAAAAGTTTTTATTTAAAATATTTACACTACTGTTATAACAAATATGATTCGTGGCACTAGTTGGAAAGTGGGCCTGGCACACACGCTGGCAGACAGGCAACTGCAATTAAATAACAATAGCAGACTGATGTAAAAGTTTTTTTAAAAAAAGTTACACTAATGTTACAACAGATAGGAGTGATAGCACTCAGGATAGAAGTAGGCACAGTATGTGCTGGCAGCCTGACACACAGGCTGGCACTAGTAGCAGGCTGGCCTGGCAACTAAAATTAAATAACACTAGAAGACTGATGTAAAAGTTTTTTTTACAAAATTTAAACTAATGTTACACCAGATAGGAGTGGTGGACTGGCACTGAGGATGGAAGTAGGCACAGTATATGCTGGCAGCCTGACACACAGGCTGGCACTAATGGCAGCCAGGCTGGCCTGGCAACTAAAATTAAATAACACTAGAAGAGGACTGATGTAAAAAAATTTTTTTTTTAAATTTACACTAATGTTACACCAGATATAAGTGGTGGAAAAAAGAGCTATTAATCACAATATATGATGTGGGCCTGACACACAGGCTTGATGGAAAATTAAATTAGATTACACTAGCAAAATGATTTAAAAGTTTTTTTTTTAATTTACAATAATGTTAAACAAATATGAGTGGTGGCTGGCACAGGAATTAACCACAGTATATGCTGTGTGAGACTGACACACAGGCCTGATAGAAAATGAAATTAGATTACACTAGCAAAATGATTTTAAAGTTTTTTTTTTTAATTTACACTAATGATTGTTAAGCAGATATCAGTGGTGGCACAGAGCAATTAACCACAGTCTATGCTGTGTGAGCCTGACACACAGGCCTGATAGAAAATGAAATTAGATTACACTAACAAAATGATTTAAAAGTGTTGTTGTTTAAATTTAAACTAATGTTAAGCAGATATGAGTGGTGGCTGGCACAGAGCAATTAACCACAGTATATGCTGTGTGAGCCTGAGACACAGGCCTGATAGAAAATGAAATTAGATTACACTAGCAAAATTATTTAAAAGTTTTTTTTTTTAAATGTACAATAATGTTAAGCAGATATGAGTGGTGGCTGCTGGCACAGCAATTAACCACAGTCTATGCTGTGTAAGCCTGACACAAAGGCCTGATAGAAAATGAAATTAGATTACACTAGCAAAATGATTTAAAAGTTTTGTTGTTTAAATTTACACTAATGTTAAGCAGATATGAGTGGTGGCTGGCACAGAGCAATTAACCACGGTATATGCTGTGTGAGCCTGAGACACAGACCTGATAGAAAATGAAATTAGATTACACTAGCAAAATGATTTAAAAGTTTTTTTTTTAAATTTACAATAATGTTAAGCAGATATCAGTGGTGGCTGGCACAGAGCAATTAACCACAGTATATGCTGTGTGAGCCTGAGACACAGGCCTGATAGAAAATGTAATTAGATTACACTAGCAAAATGATTTAAACGTTTTTTTTTTTTAAATTTACAATAATGTTAAGCAGATATGAGTGGTGGCTGCTGGCACAGCAATTAACCACAGTATATGCTGTGTAAGCCTGACACACAGGCCTGATAGAAAATGAAATTAGATTACACTAGCAAAATGATTTAAAAGTTTTTTTGTTTAAATTTACACTAATGTTAAGCAGATATCAGTGGTGGCTGGCACAGAGCAATTAACCACAGTATATGCTGTGTGAGCCTGAGACACAGGCCTGATAGAAAATGAAATTAGATTACACTAGCAAAATGATTTAAAAGTTTTTTTTTTTTTAAATGTACAATAATGTTAAGCAGATATGAGTGGTGGCTGGCACAGCAATTAACCACAGTATATGCTGTGTAAGCCTGACACACAGGCCTGATAGAAAATGAAATTAGATTACACTAGCAAAATGATTTAAAAGTTTTGTTGTTTAAATTTACACTAATGTTAAGCAGATATGAGTGGTGGCTGGCACAGAGCAATTAACCACAGTATATTCTGTGTGAGCCTGAGACACAGGCCTGATAGAAAATGAAATTAGATTACACTAGCAAAATGATTTAAAAGTTTTTTTTTAAATTTACAATAATGTTAAGCAGATATGAGTGGTGGCTGCTGGCACAGCAATTAACCACAGTATATGCTGTGTAAGCCTGACACACAGGCCTGATAGAAAATGAAATTAGATTACACTAGCAAAATGATTTAAAAGTTTTGTTGTTTAAATTTACACTAATGTTAAGCAGATATCAGTGGTGGCACTAATCACAGTATATGCTGTGAGCCTCACACAGAGGCTGAAAGCCAGGCAAATGCAAATACAATTACAAATAAAAAAAAAAAAATGACTGAAGTTCTAGCCCTAAAAATGGCTTTTTGGGGTGCTGTCCTTACAGCAGAGATTAGATGAGTCCTTCAGGACTGTAGTGGACACTAAATTCACTAGCCTAGCTATCTATTTCCCTATAATGTCAGCAGCAGCAACACTAAACCTCCTCTCACTAAGAAAGCAAGATCGTAATGAATCTAAAATGGCTGATGCCCTGGAGCTGGGAGGGTCTGTGAGGGAGTGTCTGCTGCTGATTGGCTCAAATGTGTCTGAAGGCTGTGAGATACAGGGTCAAAGTTTCCTCAATGATGACGAATAGGGGGCGAACGCGAACAAGCTATGTTCGCCGGGAACTGTTCTCCGGCGAACTGTTCGCAACATCACTAGTGTTGGGGTGATTATTTGAGATGGGAAAAGAGACTGCATAGGAAATGGAGGGTCATGCAGGGATTTAGTGAAAGGGGTTACAAATGCAGAACTCATTTAAGAGGTGTTTAGAGGGGAAGATATGGAGGAGGTCACAGTTAGGACAGTAGCGGTGCTGGGATTGGGTCAGCCAGTAGGGGTATTTGTAGTGTGATGGGGTCACAATTACATAAGAGTTTGTGAGTGGATTGAGTCAGCTATTAGGTCATATTTATGCTTAATTTAAGGGGTGGACATTAGAAAAGTATTGGTTTAAAGGACCACTCAATGCAGTAGAATTACATAATTAATAAGTACATAATAAAAATGTAATGCAATAACACCTACTCTGAATATCAAATAAGCAGTAGATTTTTTTCAGACACATTTTATTTTTCTCTCCCATTTTCCGGCCCCCTGTATCATGTGACAAACATCAGCCAATCACAGACTATTATACCTATACCCTGTGAGCTTGAGTACATACTCACTAGGAATTTGTTCCCCAGATAGTGTGAATATAAAAAGACTGTGCAAAATGTGATAATGGAAGTAAATTAGAAAGTGTCTAAAAACTACATGCTCCATCTGAATCATAAAAGTTAATTTTGACTTGAGTGTCCCTTTAATCAATATTGTGAGCTATCTCCCCACATTTAAAAAAAAAAACAAAAAAAAAATTTCTTTCATGATTTATATAGAGAATACAATTTTTTTTTTCCCCAAATAATTTTTATTGAAGTCATAAAAAGATACAAAATATGGGGTAAGCCCCAAAACATTTATACATCAATGTATACGCAGTAGAGTTAGCAACACAACATATTCACATATCTCAAGCGTTACTATACAACGTGGGCTGACTCACAAAAAGACTTCAGTTTTATTATAGAGTATCATAAATGTAAAATGGACAGTAATGGTCCCCTCCCAGCTATGTAAGAAAAAGATTAGGGTATCTATTCAACTAAGGTTAGGGCTAGGGAGGAGGTAGCAGCGGGCAAGAGCCGCTCAAAATAGAGTAGGGGGGGATGGAGGGCGGAGCCAATTAGTATGTCAAGTTTGTAAGCAGAAGTTGCTCAGGGTATAGTAATTTATATGCATAGTTGAGGGGCTATCAATAAGATAAATAAGGGTAGGTCTCAAGAAGGTTATGTGGAAGGGGGGGATATTAGTATGTATGGAATATAAGGGACTTCTGAGTGAGCTCCTCTCCTGGGGAAATGTCAGCTATAGACGATGCGGGAAAAAGGAGAAGGGGTATGACCCGCAGACAACCAGTACCGGCGGGAAAGGGAGGAGAGGGGCTCAACAGTAACAGGGTATGAGCAGTGTAGGCAATACCTATGATATATATATATTCTAACATGCAAGTCATACTATAATATATCCATGATAACAGTACCAATTTATATACTTAAGGAACTCAACTGAAGATCATGGAGAGTCTGTACTAACATGTCACTTGAATTATATCACTCCAGGTAACATAAGTAAAATTCTTAGCACGCCACACTGCCTCGGCCGCTGGCAGTGCGGGAGGATGCCAAGATATACTGGGGTCTCTGGGAGCAATATTCTAATGTAATGCAACATGACATAACACTTTCCACCATAATCCCCGTAACATAAGGATGCAACCATGTACAATCATAGAAAAGAAACATTCATATCCTCACAGCCAGTAACCCCCAACATTGTTACAGCTATGGATAGGGATAGTTAGCATATGTAATACTAGCATATTACAGAAATATTGGCAAATTCTAGGACTATAGGCAAATATGCTCTAGCAAGATAAAATTATGTATCAGAGTTTACTATCATAATAGCAAATATAGTGGTATGGAAACATATTAAATGTATGCTGATAGTGAGGCTTTACAAGTGAGGCCCCCTCTACGATGCAATAGTGTATTGGACAGGGAATCTAAGTGCTGAAGTGAGTCTGCCCTAGTTGCAAGAACCTGTAGAGCTGTTTTAGGATCTTAACTGTTATTGTATGGCGGTTTAAACCTAATCTAACCCCAATAGTACCAGGCAATATGTGGCATGAAACTCTATATGCTAACTGCAAAAATGATAGGTTTTGTGAGACAGCATAAAAACAGTTAAAATTCAACAAGCATGCACCAAATATATGCCAGTAGATAACAAAAACATTACAACACATTTAGCGGATTTTGTACAAGCTGAACGCCATCATATAGAATTTTATAATAATAATGACCTGTCTTGCCGTGTAGCATAGATATTTCGCTTTTAATGGCTGTATTTTATTGCCTATTATGGGCGCGACTCACAGCTGAAGAGTACCATGTGGATATTAAGATCAGTATAGCCTGGGGTAAAGTAGAGCAAAAATATATCTATTAAGCAATACAGGCAACTACTACCTAGCTATAAAATAACATAAGAGCAGGGATAACACTATATAATGATACCATAATACTATTAGTGCTAGTGTCTCAATGCTTACTCTAAATTAAAAGCTTATATGTACAGCTGCAGACTGATTTATAGAATACACAACTATAGTCCTGTGGCTATATGTAATATTTTGGACTCTCAAAAAGGTTAAACGAGTGACCCAATCAATATATATAGGGAACTTGTCATCTAAGATATTCACTAACTGCCTGTTAACCGGGATTTCAACCATAACACTTGGAACAGATGCGTACAGGACATATGTTTTAAGAAGGAGGTATAAGTGGTATAGTCTGCGGTCAAACAATAGATAAAGTAACCCTAGTCAAAGGGGGATCTGTTATTAAGCATCCACTTAAGAATGTAGTTATGTGTAGACCGCATTAGTGATTCAAACCCCTGCTGAGATGTGGAAGGATACTGGAAAGATATGTTAGGGAGGTCACAGTACTAGCTAAGATATACATGTATATAGGATGTTTTGTCCTGTCCATTAATATTACAAGAGAATGGTTAAACAGGTGGTGCAAACCATAAATACAAAGGGGAGCATTGTTTAAACATTTGTAGTCAGCCTGTGACAATTGCACATATATTTTAAGCTAATCTGGAAAATAGGAGCAGAGAGTGGTAATGATAAAACCTCCCTCTCCAACATATAAGAATATAGCTATACTTGAACTCCCGTCTAGTGAAAAGGGTTGAAGTTTGTAGTATGTATCAAAATCGTATACCAATACCCCACTTAGCACATCCATTAAAGCATATGAGTATAGAAAATAAAAATAAAAAAAAATGAATACATAATTGGGTAAATTGAGCCACCTAACCTTGGTAGGACTTTTGTTAGCTTAATTATCACATGCATAGACATTAGGGATCTAGTTTAACGTGAACATATAACAGAAATCCCAAAGTCCATTATGCAAGGCAAAAAGGTAAGTCTATTGTCCGGCAAAGTGGTATCTCTTTGTATGATTGAACGTTCTCACCCCACTCCAGACTGTTGTTGCTCGGGTCTGTAAGGCCTGCGGGTATCGGGAGGAGAGTTGCCAGTAAATTGAACAGTGCGATGTTGAACAAGTCGTATGGCGCTGTACTGATCACAAGCATTTAACAGAGCTACAGTCCTAAGTATGGGGTTCCCTTGCCTCCTCTTGCGCACCACTACAATGATCTGAGGCTCACCTCTGCTCCAATGCGGCGAATTCGACTCATGCAGCCAGGGGATTTGGACTGCCGCTACAGATAGCGAAGTGTTCTCTGCATCCTGAGATGAGATGGTTTCTCTGATGAGGGATCGCTCCGGTATCAATGTCGCGATCTGAGTAGAAGATAAGTGCCCGGTCAGTCCCAGTGTCATCCACCGCTGCAGGAATGAAATCTTACACTCCGACCTACTCGGTGAGAGCAGAACTGGAAGCTCCTGATGAGAAGGCAAAACCTTCATGAGCGGGCCCTCGGGTAGGAGTGTCGGCGACACAGCAGCTTCCCTCTCAGCAAGTGTGGTTATCGAAGGGCGGTGAACCGAAGCTTCCTCCAGTCCCTCACCTACTTGTCTCAGAATAGATCCGTGAGAGGGGATCTCTGGAGTTTCCGATGTCCTGAATGTAGATGCAGAATAGCTCCCGGCTTTCTGACCTAGGCCAGATCTTTCAGCGGCTTGAGTTGGTGGTGATAGGAAGGCAGAGAGCAGAAGTTTTATATCTTCCTGCATACTCCGATGGTACCTCTCTAGTAGTTGTTGAGTGCGTTGCTCCCATGCATCGAGTATTTCCATGTTAACCATGCTTTTGGGTATGAATGCTGTAGTTGCGCGTGGCAAGGCCTGAAAAGCGTTATCGATGTTAGTGTCCACAAATAAAATATCTTTGGTTCGTTGATGTGTAGGGCTAGTCACATCCGTTTTCTGTTGAATCTTAATATGAATTTGAGCTCTTTTAAGGTGAATTTATCTATAAAATTATAACCAAGAGCTCAGAGCTGAGGAAAACACGTCTGACTGCCTTAGAAGCTGGCTCCGCCCCCTAGAGAATACAATTTTAAACAACATTCCAATTTACGTCTATCATTTAATTTACTTCATTCTTCATATATCCTTTGTTGAAGAAATAGCAATTCACATGATGAGCCAATCACACAAGACATCTATGTGCAGCCACCAATCAGCAGCTACTGAGCCTATTTAGATATGCTTTTCAATAACGGATAGCAAGAGAATGAAGCAAATTGGATAATAGAAGTAATATGGAAAGTTGTTGAAAATTGCATGCTATTTCTAAATCATGAAAGAAAAATCTTGGGTTTCACATCCCATTAAATTGGATGGTGGCGCATTGGAACAAAAGTAGTTTAGGCTATTGGTTATTCAAAGGGTTTGGATGACATTACAGATTAATTGTCATGGATTTTGCACAAATCTCTGAATAACTATTGCTGTTATATATCACTTAGTCCTGCATATAAGACAATATAACATGTATACTATGCAGCAGCAAACTGAAACCTCAATGCAGCAGAGATACTAATAGATCATGAATATGCATATAATTCTGTGCAGGTACTAGAAAGAGGTCAAGGTGAGATTAAAAAAAAGAAAATGTATGCTTACCTGATAAATTTCTTTCTTTATTGACACAGTGAGTCCACGGATCATCATAATTATTGTTGGGAATATCACTCCTGGCCAGCAGGAGGCGGCAAAGAGCACCACAGCAAAGCTGTTAAATATCACTCCCCTACCCACAATCCCCCAGTCATTCGACCAAAGGGAAAGGAGTAACATAAGGTGCAGAGGTGCCTGAGGTTTATAGAAAAATAAACTGTCTGAAAAATACAGGGCGGGCCGTGGACTCACTGTTTCAAGAAATAAATACATTTATACGGTAAGCATACATTTTCTTTTCTTTCTAATGACACAGTGAGTCCATGGATCATCATAATTACTGTTGGGAACCAATACCCAAGCCAGAGAACACGGATGATAAGGGAGGGACAAGACAGGTAACCTAAACGGAAGGTACCACTGCTTGAAGAACCTTTCTCCCAAAAGAAGCCTCAGCCGAAGCAAAAGTATCAAACTTGTAAAATTAAGAAAAAGTGTCTAAACTTTACAAAGATGCTTTATTTAAAAAAAATACAATGTTGCTATAGCAAACACACCGCCGATCCTCCGCCCGCATCTCTGACTGTATTTTGCATATCAATGACAAATCTGGCTTCCTCCAATCTTTGCGTGCCCCACGAGCTGGACGCCAATGGAGCCATCCAACGATTGGAGGAAGCCAGATTCATCATCAATTTGCAAAATACATAGCAATCCAGTATAGACAAACAGCACACGACCTGGTGCAGGTGGTAGAGGGCCACTGCAAACGCCTCTCAATATATCCACAACAGCAAAATCCACAGCACCAAATAAAGAGGAATATTCTTGTCTTTATGTCATTTATTTAGCTTACAAAAAGCATGTACGTAGCACAGAGCAGCAATTTAGTGAAAAGGTATTTAAAGTTCCCCTGCTTTTAAGAGTATTTTTAGATACTGGGCTTTAATTCCTTAAAGGGCCATAATACCCAAATGTTTAAACACTTGAAAGTGATGCAGCATAGCTGTAAAAAGCTGCCTAGAAAATATCTCCTGAACATCTCTATGTAAAAAAGAAAGATATTTTACCTCAAAAGTTCCTCAGTAGCCACCTCCCATTGTAAAGGATTTCTAAGCAGCATTTTAGTGTGTCTGTCCTGGGACAGCTTAGGGGATGAGCCTCGTGAACTCTCATATTATTTCACCAATCAAGTAAAGGAAGCTAACTATGAAATCTCATGAGAGTTAAGTCAAATCTTATGAGATCACAGTAAGAGTTCATGACCTCAGCACTGCTGATGCTGATTGGCTGCTGTTCATTTCTTCATTTTTTTTTTTATTTTTTTTACCTGCAGCTGGGAGCAGCTGAGTATAACTTTTTACACAGAACTTACTCTGCTGAGCTGAGGAGATTGTGAGGTAAAATATCTTCCTTTTTTACAATGAGATGCTCAGGTGATCTTTGCCTTTCAGCTTTTTACAGTTATACTGCATCAGTTTCAAGTGATTTAGCATTTGAGCATTATGTCCCTTTAAACTTTATAATCACTTTTAATTAGAAAAGTTTTGCTTTTCAGAGACTTTTGCTAGCACTTGCACTTTATTTGAAAGAGGGGCAACACAGATTCCATCTTTTACCTTTAAAAAGTTTATTCTGCTAACCAATACCAAAATGAGAATATAAAAGTGGGTAAAGATTTAAAATGGTAATGTCTAGGAAAAGAATTGTGCAAACTTTTTCAGGTTTTTATTTTAAATATTTTTCTCTATATGGACACAGTTTGCTGAAGAATACAGATTTGACCCCTCTCGTTTAACCTGTAATGTGTGCATTTTTTAAATGAAAATATTAATGCTGATTTCCTGTCTAAGGTGCTCGAAGGTGAAAGAAAAATATATATATTTTTTAAGAAAACAAAGTGCAGTAATAATATATTTTGATTTGGAAAGGTAATTTTATTCTATAAATGGAACAATAACTCATTTAATAGTCAGAGCTATTTTGGGAAAAAATTGAAATCCTATTTAACAAAATACCAACTTTAATAAAAACAAACAAATATAAAAGACCTATAATTTTTCAAGTGTTTTTTTTTTATTTTGTCAGAAACTATTTACAGTTTAATGGTATCATTATGAGTGTTGATGTTACAAATAAAATAACATGGCTTGTATGAGTAGCCACACAAAATACTAAAATGTACGGTTGCATATAAACCACAGAGAAATATCAATGAGGCAAAATATTCCATGTTATATTTCAACAGCTAGTTTTTTTCCAGGAAGAATAATGTATATAAACCTCAAATTCGTTATTTTAGGAATGTGACCTAACAGCAAAATCAAAATTGGAAAGTGGAAAAATATACCACATTGCTTAATAAGCATTATACAAAAATAAATTGTTAATTAAAAAAGTATGTTAGTGCCAGAATATAAGTTCCCAATCAAAGTTTAAAAAGAATAAAAATTACAACATTAACCTCCCGAATCAAGCAATATGTTGTATTATTTTATATTTTATCAGTAAACTATCTGGGGCTCCATTACATATGCAGCGTCGCCCGCAAAATCCTCTACCGCCGGATTTTACGGATTTTGGTATTAATATATACGGCGTAGCATACAAGTTACTTGCATATATTTCACCCTTCTGCCGTATTTTTTATCCCCATAGACTAACATAGAACAGCTGCGCAATTTGGTATCCAATATACAACGCACAGACTTACGCTCGCAGAATTCAGAAAATCTACGCCATTCTCATCTCGCCACATATTGCAGGCGCAGCAACCCTTGCACTGACTAAAAAAGCAACGTAACTCCCTGGAAGCCTTAACAAACACATACAATTAAGCAGCATCTCAAGGTTAAAGGGACAGTATACTATGATATTGGTTTTTTAAGGTTTATTTGTGTATTTGAAATAGCTGATTTTGTTGTTTGAAGCCAGAACCTAATCAAATGCATTGAGCTTGTAGGTATAATCAGATCTCATCACTTTATCACATTGTGGACATATACTTGCTTATTTACTTTATATTTGTTCTTAAAACAATCAATAATACTTGGAGCAGAGAACAATGGGAAAACATAATTGTATTACCTTCATCTCTTTAGAACCCACTGGAGTGTAATTTATTCTAATGTTAACACAGCTTGGCGTTGATGCCAAAATATTTAAAGGGACAGTCAAGTCCAAAGAAAACCTTCTTGTTTCAAATAGGGCATGTTATTTCAAACTACTTTCAAATTTAATTCTAACACTTGCTTTGTTCTCTTGGTATTCTTAGTTGAAAGCTAAACCTAGGATGGCTCATATAATAATTTCTTAGACCTTCTTGAAGGCCACCTCTTTGCAATTGTGTCAATCCAATCACAGACAACACAACCTCTCACCTGCAGCCTTAAAACACCTGATAATGCACACCCTATCAGTAACATCACTATATATATATTATAATTATTACTATTCTTTATTTATAAAGTTCCAACAGATTCCGCAGCGCTGCCCATGGGTACAAGGATAACAGTACAATGGAGAAACAATACAATAAAAGACAAAATTTTACAGACAAAATACAGGGGGGAATTGAGGGCCCTATTCCCGTGGGAACTTACAATCTAGGGCCCGATCCGATATGCAGCGTCGCCCGCAAAAGCCGGCAACCCTGAAATTTGCGCTGGTTTGGTATCACATATACGGCATAACCTAGAAGTTACGCCCGTATATTTCTGCCGTCGCCCGTAGTTTTTTGGGCCATAGGCAGGTATACCAAACCAGCGCAGTTTAGTATCCAATATACAGCGTAAGGACTTACGTGGGGAAAATGGAGAAATCTTACTCCATTTTCACCTCGCCACAAAATGTAAGCCTTACGCTGTCTGTTGGAGCCCCGTAACTCCCTAAACTACCTGCAAAATAAACGTAACACCTAACGCATGCGCAATGTCTATCTACCTGTCAACCGTGATCCCCCGCCGCAATCCCTAATAAAGTTATTAACCCCTAAACCGCCGCACACGGACCCCGCTGCCACCTACAATAAAAGTATAACCCCCTAATGTGATCCCCCTACACCGTCGCCAGCTACATTACATACCCCCTAATGTGAGCCCCTTACACCGCCGCCATCTACCTTACCTACCCCCTAAAGTGAGCCCCCTACCCCGCCGCCCTCTATCTTACCTACCCCCTAAAGTGAGCACCTACCCAGCAGCCATCTACCTTACCTACCCCCTAAACTGAGCCCCCTACCCCGCCGCTATCTATCTTACCTTTCCCCTAAAGTGAGCACCTACCCCGCCGCCAGCTACCTTACCTACCCACTAAAGTGAGCCCCTACCCCGCCGCCATCTACCTTATCTACCCCCTAAACTGAGCCCCCTTACACTGCCGCCATCTATTTTAAAAATATTAACCCCTAATTTAATCCCCCTACACCGCCGCCAGCTATATTAACTATATTAACCCTAATTATAT
The DNA here is from genome assembly GCF_027579735.1 of Bombina bombina. Classification (NCBI taxonomy): domain Eukaryota; kingdom Metazoa; phylum Chordata; class Amphibia; order Anura; family Bombinatoridae; genus Bombina; species Bombina bombina. Next base: position 91,640,907 of record NC_069508.1, on the reverse strand, counting down.
TAGGGTTAATATAGTTAATATCATTATTATAATATATATATATTAAGTATAATAACCCTATCTAACGCTAACACCCCTAACTAAATTCTTATTAAAATAGATCTAATTAATATTAATATTATTAATTAAAATATTCCTATTTAAATCTAAATACTTACCTATAAAATAAACCCTAACGGCTAGATTTAGAGTTTTGTTGGTAACGACCCGCGTATCTAACGCTGGCTTTTTCTGGCCGCACCTTTAAAATAACTCTGGTATTGAGAGTCCACAGAATGGCTGCGTTAGGCTCAAAAAAAGGAGCGTAGAGCATATTTAACGCAACTTTAACTCTCGATACCAGAGTTGCTTACGGACGCGGCCAGCCTCAAAAACGTGCTCGTGCACGATTCCCCCATAGGAAACAATGGGGCTGTTTGAGCTGAAAAAAAACCTAACACCTGCAAAAAAGCCGCGTTCAGCTCCTAACGCAGCCCCATGGGGAAACACTTCCTACGTCTGCACCTAACACTCTAACATGTACCCCGAGTCTAAACACCCCTAACCTTATACTTATTAACCCCTATTCTGCCGCCCCCGCTATCGCTGACCCCTGCATATTATTATTAACCCCTAATCTGCCGCTCCGTAAACCGTCGCTACTTACATTATCCCTATGTACCCCTAATCTGCTGCCCCTAACACCGCCGACCCCTATATTATATTTATTAACCCCTAATCTGCCCCCCACAACGTCGCCTCCACCTGCCTACACTTATTAACCCCTAATCTGCCGACCGGACCGCACCGATATTATTATAAAGTTATTAACCCCTAATCCGCCTCACTAACCCTATAATAAATAGTATTAACCCCTAATCTGCCCTCCCTAACATCGCCGACACCTAACTTCAATTATTAACCCCTAATCTGCCGACTGGAGCTCACCGCTATTCTAATAAATGTATTAACCCCTAAAGCTAAGTCTAACCCTAACACTAACACCCCCCTAAATTAAATATAATTTTAATCTAATGAAATTAATTAACTCTTATTAAAAAAAATATTCCTATTTAAAGCTAAATACTTACCTGTAAAATAAATTCTAATATAGCTACAATATAAATTATATTTATATTATAGCTATTTTAGGATTAATATTTATTTTACAGGTAACTTTGTATTTATTTTAACCAGGTACAATAGCTATTAAATAGTTAAGAACTATTTAATAGCTAAAATAGTTAAAATAATTACAAATTTACCTGTAAAATAAATCCTATTTCGGATTGAACTTGATTCTGATTGGCTGATTCCATCAGCCAATCAGAATATTCCTACCTTAATTCCGATTGGCTGATAGAATCCTATCAGCCAATCGGAATTCGAGGGACGCCATCTTGGATGACGTCATTTAAAGGAACCGTCATTCGTCGTTCAGTCGTCGGCCAGGATGGATGTTCCACGTCGGAGGTCTTCAGGATGCTGCCGCTCCGCTCCGGATGGATGACGATAGAAGATGCCTCTTGGATGAAGACTTCAGTCGGATGGAAGACCTCTTCTGCCCCGCTTGGATGAAGACTTCTACCGGATGGAGGACCTTTTCTTGCTCCGCTTGGATGAAGAATTTGGCTCGGCTGGGTGAAGACGACTCAAGGTAGGGAGATCTTCAGGGGCTTAGTGTTAGGTTTATTTAAGGGGGGTTTGGGTTAGATTAGGGGTATGTGGGTGGTGGGTTGTAATGTTGGGGGGGGGGGTATTGTATGTTTTTTTTTACAGGCAAAAGAGCTGAACTTTTGGGGCATGCCCCGCAAAGGGCCCTGTTCAGGGCTGGTAAGGTAAAGAGCTTTGAACTTTAGTAATTTAGAATAGGGTAGGGCATTTTTTTATTTTGGGGGGCTTTGTTATTTTATTAGGGGGCTTAGAGTAGGTGTAATTAGTTTAAAATTGTTGTAATATATTTCTAATGTTTGTAAATATTTTTTTATTTTTTGTAACTTAGTTCTTTTTTATTTTTTGTACTTTAGTTAGTTTATTTCATTGTATTTATTTGTAGGAATTGTATTTAATTTATTTATTGATAGTGTAGTGTTAGGTTTAATTGTAGATAATTATAGGTATTTTATTTAATTAATTTATTGATAGTGTAGTGTTAGGTTTAATTGTAACTTAGGTTAGGATTTATTTTACAGGTAAATTTGTAATTATTTTAACTATTTTAGCTATTAAATAGTTCTTAACTATTTAATAGCTATTGTACCTGGTTAAAATTAATACAAAGTTACCTGTAAAATAAATATTAATCCTAAAATAGCTATAATATAAATATAATTTATATTGTAGCTATATTAGGATTTATTTTACAGGTAAGTATTTAGCTTTAAATAGGAATAATTTATTTAATAAGAGTTAATTAATTTCGTTAGATTAAAATTATATTTAATTTAGGGGGGTGTTAGTGTTAGGGTTAGACTTAGCTTTAGGGGTTAATACATTTATTAGAATAGCGGTGAGCTCCAGTCGGCAGATTAGGGGTTAATGTTTGAAGTTAGGTGTCGGCGATGTTAGGGAGGGCAGATTAGGGGTTAATACTATTTATTATAGGGTTAGTGAGGTGGATTAGGGGTTAATAACTTTATTATAGTAGCGGTGCGGTCCGCTCGGCAGATTAGGGGTTAATAAGTGTAGGCAGGTGGAGGCGACGTTGAGGGGGGCAGATTAGGGGTTAATAAATATAATATAGGGGTCGGCGGTGTTAGGGGCAGCAGATTAGGGGTACATAGCTATAATGTAGGTGGCGGCTCTTTGCGGTCGGCAGATTAGGGGTTAATTATTGTAGGTAGCTGGCTGCGACGTTGTGGGGGGCAGGTTAGGGGTTAATAAATATAATATAGGGGTCGGCGGTGTTAGGGGCAGCAGATTAGGGGTACATAAGTATAATGTAGGTGACGGTCGGCAGATTAGGGGTTAAAAAATTTAAACGAGTGGCGGCGATGTGGGGGGACCTCGGTTTAGGGGTACATAGGTAGTTTATGGGTGTTAGTGTACTTTAGAGCACAGTAGTTAAGAGCTTTATAAACCGGCGTTAGCCCAGAAAGCTCTTAACTACTGACTTTTTTCTGCGGCTGGAGTTTTATCGTTAGATTTCTAACGCTCACTTCAGACATGACTCTAAATACCGAAGTTAGAAAGATCCCATTGAAAAGATAGGATACGCAATTGACGTAAGGGGATCTGCGGTATGGAAAAGTCGCGGCTGAAAAGTGAGCGTTAGACCCTTTTTTGAATGACTCCAAATACCGGCGGTAGCCTAAAACCAGCGTTAGGAGCCTCTAACGCTGGTTTTCACGGCTACCGCCAAACTCCAAATCTAGGCCTAAGATAGCTACAATGTAATTAATAATTACATTGCAGCTATTTTAGGGTTTATATTTATTTTACAGGTAACTTGGTATTTATTTTAACTAGGTACAATAGCTATTAAATAGTTAATAACTATTTAATAGCTACCTAGTTAAAATAATTACCAAATTTCCTGTAAAATAAATCCTAACCTAAGTTACAAATACACCTACACTATGAATAAATTAAATAAACTACAAATATCTAAACTAAAATACAATAAAATAATCTAAACTAAATTAAAAAAACAAACAAACACTAATTACAAGAGTTTTAAGCTAATTACACCTATTCTAAGCCCCCTAATAAAATAATAAAGCCCCCCAAAATAAAACATTTCCCTGCCCTATTCTAAATTAAAAAAAGTTCAAAGCTCTTTTACCTTACCAGCCCTTAAAAGGGCCTTTTGCGGGGCATGGCCCAAAGAATTCTGCTATTTTGCCTGTAAAAGAAAAACACAATACCACCCCCCAACATTACAATCCACCACCCACATACCCCTATTCTAAACCCAAAACGATAGGGGGTGGAGGTGAGCGCCAAAGTAGGCTGAGGAAGGGAAAGGGGGACAACTATAGCCCACAATGTGGGTCCTCCTACTAGTAGTTATGGAGTGAATGTACAAAAGATATATGCTAAAATGGGTATATAAGTTAAAAATGTATATCAATATTTATTCCACACAATCGGTTAAAAATATCGGTGATCTTCTAAAACATACAGTCAAAACGATATATTACACATTCATAAATAATCATGGATCCATGTTACAATAACGAAATGTAGAAAATGACATAAAATCTGAAAAAATAATAAAAATAAAAATAAAGATAAAAGAAAAAATGACCCGGTGCACCTAAAAACGTCTGACAATGAATGACCTGATAGGCCAAGTGTCTTAGTATGGGTGGTACTCTATGGTACAATCCGGATATTGATGAGTGTTCTTATGATTGTATTTATCCAAACAGATAATGGTGTGAAAAAAAAAAGAAAAAGTGTCTATATTATATATCCATTCAGAAAAATTCCAAAATAGTGTGTATCCTGTGATTAGAAAAATACAAACTTGAAAGTGTGAAAACAATGTGATCACTGGATATCAAAAAAAGTGGAAAAAATTAGAAAAATTGTGAAGAAAATATAAGTAACTTTGCAAAAAATGTGGAAATCCTCAAATTGGTGAAACAAAAAGAAATTAGTCTTTCAAAAGTTAATCAATAAGTGTCCAAAATGATATAGTGGATTCTGTGCAATGAAGTTGTCTCCCAGTTGGATACAATAAAACAAAATAAAACTGTGCAAAAACCTGCAAAGAGAACAAACAATACTATAATATATATAAACTGTTCAGTGGATATATCAGTATTATGCTTACTCAAATCAGTCGACGCGTTTCAGCCATATCCTCCTGGCCTTTATCAAGACTAACATTGTGAGTAAGCTAAGGCAATTTATAAGAGCTGTAATTGATGTTTGGGCGCCAAAACCTAATAGGCCACGCCCCTTCCTGTTAAGTGCATTGTGGGTATGGGCAAAATGTTTCGATTTAAATCGTACTATTAAGAAAAATTTTATTTTAACTACTTGCTGTTACTGTTTTCTCAGGGTCAATTCTGTCTGGGCTATTGCTTTTACATATAAGCCCTTGGTTAGCATATTTAAGGTTGATTAGATTGATATCGACCTACACTTCCGGTTTCGCTAATGTTTACTGTGTTGACTTCCGGTTTCCCTTCTGTATACTAATTATGGCTTATGTCCTATGAGTGAATTTTCGTGTCTTGCTTGAAATGACCCTGAGAAAACAGTAACAGCAAGTAGTTAAAATAAAATTTTTCTTAATAGTACGATTTAAATCGAAACATTTTGCCCATACCCACAATGCACTTAACAGGAAGGGGCGTGGCCTATTAGGTTTTGGCGCCCAAACATCAATTACAGCTCTTATAAATTGCCTTAGCTTACTCACAATGTTAGTCTTGATAAAGGCCAGGAGGATATGGCCGAAACGCGTCGACTGATTTGAGTAAGCATAATACTGATATATCCACTGAACAGTTTATATATATTATAGTATTGTTTGTTCTCTTTGCAGGTTTTTGCACAGTTTTATTTTGTTTTATTGTATCCAACTGGGAGACAACTTCATTGCACAGAATCCACTATATCATTTTGGACACTTATTGATTAACTTTTGAAAGACTAATTTCTTTTTGTTTCACCAATTTGAGGATTTCCACATTTTTTGCAAAGTTACTTATATTTTCTTCACAATTTTTCTAATTTTTTCCACTTTTTTTGATATCCAGTGATCACATTGTTTTCACACTTTCAAGTTTGTATTTTTCTAATCACAGGATACACACTATTTTGGAATTTTTCTGAATGGATATATAATATAGACACTTTTTCTTTTTTTTTTTCACACCATTATCTGTTTGGATAAATACAATCATAAGAACACTCATCAATATCCGGATTGTACCATAGAGTACCACCCATACTAAGACACTTGGCCTATCAGGTCATTCATTGTCAGACGTTTTTAGGTGCACCAGGTCATTTTTTCTTTTATCTTTATTTTTATTTTTATTATTTTTTCAGATTTTATGTCATTTTCTACATTTCGTTATTGTAACATGGATCCATGATTATTTATGAATGTGTAATATATCGTTTTGACTGTATGTTTTAGAAGATCACCGATATTTTTAACCGATTGTGTGGAATAAATATTGATATACATTTTTAACTTATATACCCATTTTAGCATATATCTTTTGTACATTCACTCCATAACTACTAGCAGGAGGACCCACATTGTGGGCTATAGTTGTCCCCCTTTCCCTTCCTCAGCCTACTTTGGCGCTCACCTCCACCCCCTATCGTTTTCTGTTTACATCGGGTACACTAGGGTATCCGTTGAGGAGAGCTAGAGGTATTCCCAATCCCCTCCCCCCATCTGTCTTCTGCGCAGGATCTACATTCACTCTCCCTATTCTAAACCCACCCAAACCCCCCTTAAAAAAACCTAACACTACCCCCCTGAAGATCTCCCTACCTTGTATTCACCCTGCCAGGCAGAACTCTTCATCCAATCCGGACGATGTCCAATCAAGCGGCAGTGAAGTCTTCTTCCATTCGGCGATGTCGTCAAGCAAAGCGGCATCTTCAATCTTCTTTCTTCACTCCTCCACTGCAGAGCATCCATCCAGCACGACGACTTCCCGACGAATGAGGTACCTTTAAATGACGTCATCCAAGATGGCGTCCATTGAATTCCGATTGGCTGATAGGATTCTATCAGCCAATCGGAATTAAGGTAGAAAAATCTGATTGGCAGATGGAATCAGCCAATCAGATTCAAGTTCAATCTGATTGGCTGATTGGTTTTTTAAGGGGGGTTTGGGTGGGTTTAGAATAGGGGTATGTGGGTGGTGGGTTGTAATGTTGGGAGTGGTATTTTGTTTTTCTTTTACAGGCAAAAGAGCAGAATTCTTTGGGGCATGCCCCGCAAAAGGCCCTTTTAAGGGCTAGTATGGTAAAAGAGCTTTGAACTTTTTTAATTTAGAATAGGGCAGGGAAATATTTTTATTTTGGGGGGCTTTATTATTTTATTAGGGGGCTTAGAATAGGTGTAATTAGCTTAAAAGTCTTGTAATATTTTTTTATTTTTTGTAATTTAGTGTTTGTTTTTTTAATTTAGTTTAGATTATTTTATTGTATTTTAGTTTAGATATTTGTAGTTTATTTAATTTATTGATAGTTTAGGTGTATTTGTAACTTAGGTTAGGATTTATTTTACAGGTAAATTGGTAATTATTTTAACTAGGTAGCTACTAAATAGTTATTAACTATTTAATAGCTATTGTACCTAGTTAAATAAATACCAAGTTACCTGTAAAATAAATATAAACCTTAAAATAGCTGCAATGTAATTATTAATTACATTGTAGCTATCTTAGGGTTTATTTTATAGGTAAGTATTTAGATTTAAATAGGAATATTTTAATTAATAATATTAATATTAATTAGATTTATTTTAATAAGAATTTAGTTAGGGGTGTTAGCGTTAGATAGGGTTATTATACTTAATATATATATAATATAATAACGATATTAACTATATTAACCCTATTATAATTAGGGTTAATATAGTTAATATAATGGTTAAAGGGAGTTATTTGAGAAAAACAACACGCTAGATAAGATCAAAGCTACACATAAAAAACAGGCAATCCCTAAGCCTGAAAACAATCAAGAGGACAAAATGAGGATATATGTGAGCGCCACTAAGTGTTAAACACAAATGGCAATAGATCTTTTTGATAATGGCTTCTGTAACACAATCTATTTTATTTTACATACATTTAATTGAGGTAAGAGGGTCCAAAGAATACTTATAATATGAACAATAAAAAGACTATAAGTAATAAATAATTATTTAATTTAATTATTAATTCATAAAAAAGATTAAAGTTTATAGAAAAGGTAGAGTATACACAAAAGCAATATTAATAAATCTCCCTATTGGTACCAATCATATATCTAAACTAATAATAATGCTATTATAAAAAGAAATTATATATAAACAATCTAAAAAAACTTAAAATGTAATCCTGTGTTTAAAAGTTATAACAGTCAGTTATGCTAACAATCTGATTTTAAGCATATATTTAGAATGTCCTTTTTAAGAGTAATCCTCTCCTGTTAACTCTTAAGTCTATGCAAACAGTGTATCAAATTGTTACCACAATAAGCCAGCAGGTGAAAGTGAAAATAAAAACTCCAGTTGTCCGTTTGGAAAACTTTTTGCAAAATACCTTTTCAATATATTGATTCCACAAAAGGCACTTCTATTCAAAACAGTTTCAAAACCGAAACTGGTTTCACAGCGAAATCTGCTGCCAATGCTCGTCAGTTTAGGGAAGACGCCAAACACATAATCCCGTGTCGGTTCCTTGGACATGCCCACAAGTGCAGGAAATGACGTCAGCGGTTTGGTTCCTGACTCCTTTGGCAGCGTCCTTAGTAACGTCCTTGTTGCTGTATCCTCAGTGTATCATCCGTGTATTGGTAACGCGTTTCAGCTCCTTGGAGCCTTTGTCAAACCATACCGGATGATACTGTTGGGGTCCTTTTATACCTCTGGTAACAATACTAATTTAGTTTGTTATCAATTAAGACATTATAAATGTTGATAGCGCTGGCTACAGAATATCCATTACTTTTTCGATTTCATACTTTTTGTACATAATATATTGTTTGTATAATATCAGCTTCCCACATAAAACATTATGGCCTAGATTTAGAGTTCGGCGGTAGCCGTGAAAACCAGCGTTAGAGGCTCCTAACGCTGGTTTTAGGCTACCGCCGGTATTTAGAGTCAGTGATTAAAGGGTCTAACGCTCACTTTTCAGCCGCGACTTTTCCATACCGCAGATCCCCTTACGTCATTGCGTATCCTATCTTTTCAATGGGATCTTTCTAACGCCGGTATTTAGAGTCGTGTCTGAAGTGAGCGTTAGAGCTCTAACGACAAAACTCCAGCCGCAGGAAAAAAAGCAGGAGTTAAGAGCTTTCTGGGCTAACGCCGGTTCATAAAGCTCTTAACTACTGTACCCTAAAGTACACTAACACCCATAAACTACCTATGTACCCCTAAACCGAGGTCCCCCCACATCGCCGCCACTCGATTAAAATTTTTTAACCCCTAATCTTCCGACCGCCACCTACGTTATCCTTATGTACCCCTAATCTGCTGCCCCTAACACCGCCGACCCCTATATTATATTTATTAACCCCTAATCTGCCCCCCTCAACGTCGCCGACACCTGCCTACACTTATTAACCCCTAATCTGCCGAGCGGACCTGAGCGCTACTATAATAAAGTTATTAACCCCTAATCCGCCTCACTAACCCTATCATAAATAGTATTAACCCCTAATCTGCCCTCCCTAACATCGCCGACACCTAACTTAAATTATTAACCCCTAATCTGACGACCGGAGCTCACCGCTACTATAATAAATGGATTAACCCCTAAAGCTAAATCTAACCCTAACACTAACACCCCCCTAAATTAAATATAATTTTAATCTAACGAAATTAATTATCTCTTATTAAATAAATTATTCCTATTTAAAGCTAAATACTTACCTGTAAAATAAATCATAATATAGCTACAATATAAATTATAATTACATTGTAGCTATTTTAGGATTAATATTTATTTTACAGGCAACTTGGTAATTATTTTAGCCAGGTACAATAGCTATTAAATAGTTAAGAACTATTTAATAGTTAACTAGTTAAAATAATAACAAAATTACCTGTAAAATAAGTCCTAACCTAAGTTATAATTAAACCTAACACTACCCTATCAATAAATTAATTAAATAAACTACCTACAATTACCTACAATAAAACCTAACACTACACTATCAATAAATAAATTAAATACAATTGCTACAAATAACTACAATTACATAAACTAACTAAAGTACAAAAAATAAAAAAGAACTAAGTTACAAAAAATAAAAAAATATTTACCAACATAAGAAAAATATTACAACAATTTTAAACTAATTACACCTACTCTAAGCCCCCTAATAAAATAACAAAGACCCCCAAAATAAAAAATTCCCTACCCTATTCTAAATTAATAAATGTAAAAGCTCTTTTACCTTACCAGCCCTGAACAGGGCCCTTTGCGGGGCATGCCCCAAGAAAATCAGCTCTTTTGCCTGTAAAAAAAAACATACAATACCCCCCTCCAACATTACAACCCACCACCCACATACCCCTAATCTAACCCAAACCCCCCTTAAATAAACCTAACACTAAGCCCCTGAAGATCTTCCTACCTTGTCTTCACCATCCAGGTATCACCGATCCGTCCTGGCATCCGGTGCTGAAGAGGTCCAGAAGAGGCTCCAAAGTCTTCCTCCTATCCGGCAAGAAGAGGACATCCGGACCGGCAAACATCTTCTCCAAGCGGCATCTTCGATCTTCTTCCATCCGGTGCGGAGCGGGTCCATCTTGAAGCAGCCGACGCGGATCTATCCTCTTCTTCCGTTGTCTCCCGACGAATGACGGTTCCTTTAAGGGACGTCATCCAAGATGGCGTCCCTCGAATTCCGATTGGCTGATAGGATTCTATCAGCCAATCGGAATTAAGGTAGGAATATTCTGATTGGATGATGGAATCAGCCAATCAGAATCAAGTTCAATCCTATTGGCTGATCCAATCAGCCAATCAGATTGACCTCGCATTCTATTGGCTGTTCCGATCAGCCAATAGAATGCGAGCTCAATCTGATTGGCTGATTGGATCAGCCAATCGGATTGAACTTGATTCTGATTGGCTGATTCCATCAGCCAATCAGAATATTCCTACCTTAATTCCGATTGGCTGATAGAATCCTATCAGCCAATCGGAATTCGAGGGACGCCATCTTGGATGACGTCCCTTAAAGGAACCGTCATTCGTCGGGAGACAACGGAAGAAGAGGATGGATCCGCGTCGGCTGCTTCAAGATGGACCCGCTCCGCACCGGATGGAAGAAGATCGAAGATGCCGCTTGGAGAAGATGTTTGCCGGTCCGGATGTCCTCTTCTTGCCGGATAGGAGGAAGACTTTGGAGCCTCTTCTGGACCTCTTCAGCACCGGATGCCAGGACGGATCGCTGATACCTTGATGGTGAAGACAAGGTAGGAAGATCTTCAGGGGCTTAGTGTTAGGTTTATTTAAGGGGGGTTTGGGTTAGATTAGGGGTATGTGGGTGGTGGGTTGTAATGTTGGAGGGGGGTATTGTATGTTTTTTTTTACAGGCAAAAGAGCTGATTTTCTTGGGGCATGCCCCGCAAAGGGCCCTGTTCAGGGCTGGTAAGGTAAAAGAGCTTTTACATTTATTAATTTAGAATAGGGTAGGGAATTTTTTATTTTGGGGGTCTTTGTTATTTTATTAGGGGGCTTAGAGTAGGTGTAATTAGTTTAAAATTGTTGTAATATTTTTCTTATGTTGGTAAATATTTTTTTATTTTTTGTAACTTAGTTCTTTTTTATTTTTTGTACTTTAGTTAGTTTATGTAATTGTAGTTATTTGTAGCAATTGTATTTAATTTATTTATTGATAGTGTAGTGTTAGGTTAATTGTAGGTAATTGTAGGTAGTTTATTTAATTAATTTATTGATAGGGTAGTGTTAGGTTTAATTATAACTTAGGTTAGGACTTATTTTACAGGTAATTTTGTTATTATTTTAACTAGTTAACTATTAAATAGTTCTTAACTATTTAATAGCTATTGTACCTGGTTAAAATAATTACCAAGTTGCCTGTAAAATAAATATTAATCCTAAAATAGCTACAATGTAATTATAATTTATATTGTAGCTATATTATGATTTATTTTACAGGTAAGTATTTAGCTCTAAATAGGAATAATTTATTTAATAAGAGTTAATTAATTTCGTTAGATTAAAATTATATTTAACTTAGGGGGGTGTTAGTGTTAGGGTTAGATTTAGCTTTAGGGGTTAATCCATTTATTATAGTAGCGGTGAGCTCCGGTCGTCAGATTAGGGGTTAATAATTTAAGTTAGGTGTCGGCGATGTTAGGGAGGGCAGATTAGGGGTTAATACTATTTATGATAGGGTTAGTGAGGCGGATTAGGGGTTAATAACTTTATTATAGTAGCGCTCAGGTCCGCTCGGCAGATTAGGGGTTAATAAGTGTAGGCAGGTGTCGGCGACGTTGAGGGGGGCAGATTAGGGGTTAATAAATATAATATAGGGGTCGGCGGTGTTAGGGGCAGCAGATTAGGGGTACATAAGGATAACGTAGGTGGCGGCGCTTTGCGGTCGGCAGATTAGGGGTTAATTATTGTAAGTAGCTGGCGGCGATGTTGTGGGGGGCAGGTTAGGGGTTAATAAATATAATATAGGGGTCGGCGGGGTTAGGGGCAGCAGATTAGGGGTACATAGGGATAACGTAGGTTGCGGCGGTGTACGGAGCGGAAGATTAGGGGTTAATAATAATATGCAGGGGTCAGCGATAGCGGGGGCGGCAGATTAGGGGTTAATAAGTGTAAGGTTAGGGGTGTTTAGACTCGGGGTACATGTTAGAGTGTTAGGTGCAGACGTAGGAAGTGTTTCCCCATAGCAAACAATGGGGCTGCGTTAGGAGCTGAACGCTGCTTTTTTGCAGGTGTTAGGTTTTTTTTTCAGCTCAAACAGCCCCATTGTTTCCTATGGGAGAATCGTGCACGAGCACGAGCACGTTTTTGAGGCTGGCCGCGTCCGTAAGCAAATCTGGTATCGAGAGTTGCATTTGCGGTAAAAATGCTCTACGCTCCTTTTTTGGAGCCTAACGCAGCATTTGTTTGAACTCTCGATACCAGAGTTAATTTTATGCTGCGGCCAGAAAAAAGCCTGCGAAGCGTTAACAGCCCATCTACCGCCAAACTCCAAATCTAGGCCTATGTATTTAAAAGAAAAAAGAAAGAAAAAGAATAAAAAAAAAGAATAAAGGCTATAGGATTAAAATCTCAAAAAGTGCATAATTTTGAATGAATTAATAATTAATAAAATTTGTTTGTTTAAGAAAAATATAAGGTTTCTATCTCAAAAGTTAATTATAATATATATATTTAAAATCATATTAGAAACAATTACTATTCATAATGGACCTAAAACAGTTAAAATCAAAATTATAACTGTTTATATTATAGATATTTAGTCAATATCTATTTATAAGGAAAGTGTGTTCTTAAGGGGATACAAATGTAGGGAATTTTAAATATATATTCAAGGCATTTAATTATTTTAAAAAAGCAATTTTATATTAAGGGAAAAAAAATATAAGCTATTGTTAAAAAACTAGATGATTTTATTTATTTAGATAATTATTATTTAAAAATTATTATTTAAAAAAGCTCCCTAGTTCAATTTCTAGATTAAGACCCTGAGGGTGTAGTGTATCCAGATTAAAAATCCATTTACTCTCTAACTGCAAAATTTGATTATGTGTATCCCCTCCTCTTGTTTGTTTGGGCAGTTTCTCTAGAGAATTTCTTTAATAATATGAATAATAATAACCATAATATCAGATTCACTAAAGAAATGAGTAAGGAACATTTAAATTTTCTAGATTTACAAATTTATGTAGAGCAGGGAAAACTGAATACAAGAACATATTAAAATTCCCTACATTTGTATCCCCTTAAGAACACACTTTCCTTATAAATAGATATTGACTAAATATCTATAATATAAACAGTTATAATTATGATTTTAACTGTTTTTAGGTCCATTATGAATAGTAATATGTTTCTAATATGATTTTAAATATATATGTTATAATTAACTTTTGAGATAGAAACCTTATATTTTCTTAAACAAACAAATTTTATTATTTATTAATTCATTCAAAATTATGCACTTTTTGAGATTTTAATCCTATAGCCTTTATTCTTTTTTTTATTCTTTTTCTTTCTTTTTTCTTTTATATACATAATTTTTTATGTGGAAAGCTGATTTTATACAAACAATATATTATGTACAAAATGTATGAAATCGAAAAAGTAATGGATATTCTGTAGCCAGCGCTATCAACATGTATAATGTCTTAATTGATAACAAACTAAATTAGTATTGTTACCAGAGGTATAAAAGGACCCCAACAGTATCATCCGGTATGGTTTGACAAAGGCTCCAAGGAGCTGAAACGCGTTACCAATACACGGATGATACACTGAGGATACAGCAACAAGTACGTTACTAAGGACGCTGCCAAGGGAGTCAGGAACCAAACCGCTGACGTCATTTCCCGCACTTGTGGGCGTGTCCAAGGAACCGACACGGGATTATGTGTTTGGCGTCTTCCCTAAACTGACGAGCATTGGCAGCAGATTTCGCTGTGAAACCAGTTTCGGTTTTGAAACTGTTTTGAATAGAAGTGCCTTTTGTGGAATCAATATATTGAAAAGGTATTTTGCAAAAAGTTTTCCAAACAGACAACTGGAGTTTTTATTTTCACTTTCACCTGCTGGCTTATTGTGGTAACAATTTGATACACTGTTTGCATAGACTTAAGAGTTAACAGGAGAGGATTACTCTTAAAAAGGACATTCTAAATATATGCTTAAAATCAGATTGTTAGCATAACTGACTGTTATAACTTTTAAACACAGGATTACATTTTAAGTTTTTTTAGATTGTTTATATATAATTTCTTTTTATAATAGCATTATTATTAGTTTAGATATATGATTGGTACCAATAGGGAGATTTATTAATATTGCTTTTGTGTATACTCTACCTTTTCTATAAACTTTAATCTTTTTTATGAATTAATAATTAAATAAAATAATTATTTATTATTTATAGTCTTTTTATTGTTCATATTATAAGTATTCTTTGGACCCTCTTACCTCAATTAAATTTACGTAAAATAAAATAGAATGTGTTACAGAAGCCATTATCAAAAAGATCTATTGCCATTTGTGTTTAACACTTAGTGGCGCTCACATATATCCTCATTTTGTCCTCTTGATATAGTTAATATAGCTGGTGGCGGTGTAGGGGGATTAAACTAGGGGTTAATATTTTTAAAATAGATGGCGGCGGTGTAAGGGGCTCAGTTTAGGGGGTAGGTAAGGTAGATGGCGGCGGGGTAGGGGCTCACTTTAGTGGGTAGTTAAGGTAGCTGGCGGCGGGGTAGGTGCTCACTTTAGGGGGTAGGTAAGATAGATGGCGGCGGGGTAGGGGGCTCAGTTTAGGGGGTAGGTAAGGTAGATGACGGCGGGGTAGGTGCTCACATTAGGGGGTTATACTTTTATTGTAGGTGGTGGCGGGCTCCGTGTGTGGCGGTTTAGGGGTTAATAACTTTATTAGGTGGGGGCGGGGCCCGGGAGCAGCAATTTAGGGGTTAATACATTTTTTATTGTTCGGAGAGTGAAGGGGATAGCGGATAGAGGGTTAGACATGTCGGGCTATGTTAGGGAGGCGTGTTAGACAGTACGGGTGAATTAATACTTTAGTCAGGTTTTGTAGGCGCCGGCAGTTTCTAAAGTGCCGTAAGTCACTGGCGACTCCAGAAATTTGTACTTACGCAGATTTCTGGACATCGCTGGTTTGTGAGACTTACGGCACTTTAGCATCTGACGGCGCCGTAAATAGGATAGCTCATGTTGCAAGCTGAAACTGCGGGCGGCGGGGGTTCCCTCACTTGCGCCGCAAACTACGATCTTTATCGGATCGCGCCCCATGTGTCAATTTATATTGGATGTAAGATACATTGATTTACATCTTAGAAGTGAATGTTACTATATGTACCCTTCATAAACAACTATTGTGGATGTGAGTTATAGTACAAGCATATGTCATAAACATTATAATATTACCTGTTTTTATTGCCATTTCCACACAGGTCATAATATATGTTTTAACAATATTAGTGTAATAAAACAAACCTCACATGGATGTGGATGACAATTACAAGGTAAATAACAGAAGACAAGATTTATGGTGAACTATAGGAATATTTATTTATTTTTTGGCTTCTTGGATGAGGAAACTGAGGTGACTATAGTGGATTTCCTTGTTCTCCTGGTTTGAGAAGATTCTGTTGTTTCTGCTGGTGTGCTGGCCAATGATGATAGGCTAGAGGCAGTGTCCTGCTGGTGTGTAAAGTGCTCAACCAATACACCCAAGAATTGATTTTGTTCTCTTCATCTATTGTTTATTTACATCTGCATATCAGATAGAATTTGCATAATCTGTGACTGGTTCTGAACACTTGCACTTAACAATGCTGCCATGTCCCTCTGTAGCTCTATGCTACATTGTTGTATCCTCTCTTGGCTCCTGATAAACGTTTATGGTTCCTGAAGAACCTCTCTTGGCCTCTTTGTATGCTCTCAGTGCTTGTTATAAGCCTCCTCTGGAGTGCAATGTATTCCTTACCCAGGGGAGAATACAATGCATCCACAGGCTCTTGAGCAGCAGGGCTTCTAGGTGCTTGTGGGGCAGGGTCACCTGTATCTGCTGGTGCTTGAGGTGCAGGGTCAGCTACATTTGATGGTTCATGTGGGGCAGGGGCAACTACAACTGCTGGTTCATATGGGACAGGGTCAGCTATAACTGCTGGTTCATGTGGGGCAGGGTCAGCTACAACTGCTGGTTCATGTGGGGCAGGGCCAGCTACAACTTCTGGTTCATGTGGGGCAGGGACAGCTACATCTGATGGTACTTGAGTTGCAGCTGTAGATTCTGCTGTATTTCCATCTGCAGATGGTGGAGCTCGTCCAATTGATGAGGATGGTGGAGCTCGTCCAATTGATGAGGATGGCGGAGCTCATCCAATTGATGAGGATGGTGGAGCTCTCATGGTTGGTTGATAGTCCCACTGATGGCCCGTGTGTGCCTGTCCAATTGGCACTTCCTGTGACATTGTCTGTGGGTAAAATCCCTGACTGCCATGAGATTGTGTTGTGGGGGGTAAATACATGGACCCTTTGTGGCTGTCTTGGCTCTCCCTCAAAGCCAAACTGAGGATATTCCTCTGGCCAGGAATCTTGCCAGGGGTCATATGGTAATGGTGGTGGCATCACTTCTGGATCCTCAACTGAAGCTATCCAACCATGCTCATGCCTGGGAGCATACTGTTCTTGCGGTTGCCTGAAGACTGGTGGTGGTGGTGGCATGGATGTTTGTATCCATCCTCGTCTGTGAAGGAGTCAAAGGATGAGAAGGATTAGTACAGTCAGATATATGTCCACGTGGGCATACACTATACATTGATACATGCTAGGGCCTATACTGATTCTCATGTCAAACTCTATAACATGTGTCTTGTGTTATTCTGAGAGATGTTAGCATTGCACTATTCCACCTCATATCATGAATTGCATTGTGTTAAGTAGCAGTAAGTTCAAATATAATTTTAGATGTTTTGTTAGTAGGCCAAATACCATGCTCCTCATTGTGTACATGAATGTAAAGGATGTTATATCTCAAATACATATAATACTGGTGTGTGGGATGTTACTCACCAGCATGATGTGCTGTGGTTGCAGTCCTGCGTATCATCTCCTGCCATGTGTTATACTCAATATCCAGGGATGGACCACCACCTGTTCCCTTCTGGTGCATAGCTTCCTGCCCCATCTTTTCTTTGACCCGCCTCTTGCAGTCATTCTATCGCTTTTTCAGGTCCTCAACAGTCCTCCTCTGTGGGGCCACACTGTTGACGACATTCTCTACCGCCAACCATGCAGTTTTTCTCCTTTTGGCAATGCATTTGCCTTTCTCCTGCCTGAAGAGGTCACTGTAATTGTCAATGATGGCCTGGAAAAGGGCAACATTTTCATCAAATGAGAAGTTGGGACATCTCAGCCTCTCATCCTCCATGGACACTTGGCTTCCTCCCTGTGATGTCCCTGGTGTGGGTTCCTCCCTATCCTCTACCTCCTCCCCCCTTCTGTCCCCATGTGCACCCTCTGTCCCTCTCCTAGATGTGCCTGCTCTCTGGGGTTCTCGGGCATCTCCCCTCCGATCATCCCTTCTTTCTCCCCACTTCACTTGCTCCCTGACGGGGGGCCCACTGCTCCTCTTGTAGTCT
This sequence comes from Bombina bombina, assembly GCF_027579735.1. Lineage (NCBI taxonomy): Eukaryota > Metazoa > Chordata > Amphibia > Anura > Bombinatoridae > Bombina > Bombina bombina. The sequence continues at coordinate 91,622,897 of NC_069508.1, read as the reverse complement.
CCTAAACTCCTCTCCCTGCCTCTCCTCTCCCCTCCAACCCTACCTCTCCCTGCTATCCTCACACTAAATCACACTACACACACTCACACTCATTTCCAGTTCAATCACACACAATCACAACCAAACACTCAGCCTATCACACTGTAAAAATCAAATAAAATGTGTGAGGTGTATTTGTATATGTATGTATGCACAATATGTGTGCAATATGTAAAAATATGTGTAAGTGTACAAGCTTAATCAGACAACAATGCAACCTAACTCCTCTGTTTGTGCCTCTCTCTCTACTCTGACTAATTCTCCACTCCAGTGTAGTGTATTGTAGCTCAACGAACAATCCAAACACACTGAAGAAAATGGCGGCTGCGCATGGGTTTATATATGAATTTTGAATAGCGTAATTACGTGTCGCAGTTTTATTTGAAATCTGTTCATTTTTAGTTAGCCTAATTAGCATAAAACTTCTCTTTATTGACACTTTCCGTGGAGAAATTTGCAGAAAAGCTGAAACAGGTAAGACCTCTGCTACATCGGTTCTTTGTACTTTTTAACATTTTTTTACTGTTGTCATTTTACCTTTTGTTTCAATAAACGGATGCTCTTATTTTTAATATCCCCTGCCTCGCCATTCTTGTGTGTGCTGTTTCGATATTGGATCTAGGAATCTAGGTTTGCAGGGGATTGAGTGAAGGAGGAGGAGCAGGTAAGCAAGGCGTGATAGTGCTGCTACACGCTGCTAATACAGACATTTCTTTCTGGAAAGAACACAGGAGGAATTGTTATACAAGGGAGAAGACACATAGTAAGTTTGCTTCCATTTGTAACAATTGGTTACTCATCACTTATCCATGTGGAATTGATGCATTGTATTGTATTGAATGTCGGATATATATGATAAATAGCATGCACTGACAGTCCTTTCACTGAGTGCTGCACTGGGGAATATTACCGTTTTTTTAAGCATAATTTATGTTTTCCATCTTAATGGGAGGAGAGTCCACAGCTTCATTCATTACTTGTGGGAAACAAATACTCAAGCTCTAGAGGTCACTGACTGAAAAAAACGGGAGGGCAAAATGAGGCGGACCCCAATCTGAGGGCACCACAGCCTGCAAAACCTTTCTCCCAAAAGCTGCTTCCGCCGAAGCAAAGACATCAAATTTGTAAAATTTTGCAAAAGTATGTAAGGAAGACCAAGTAGCCACCTTACAAATCTGCTCCATAGAGGCCTCATTCTTAAAGGCGAATGAAGAGGCCACAGCCCTAGTTGAGTGAGCCGAAATCCTCTGAGGAGGCTTATGTCCCGCTGTCTCATAGGCCAAGCGAATAATGCTCATCAACCAAAAGGATAGGGAAGTGGAAAAGGCCTTCTGCCCCCTGTGCTTTCCTGAATACACAACGAATAAAGATGAAGTCTGTCTGAATTCTTTCGTGGCCTGAAGATAGAACTTCAAGGCTCAAACCACATCCAAATTATGAAGCAACCTATCCTTTGAAGAAGAAAGGTTAGGACACAAGGAAGGAACTACTATCTCCTGATTGATGTTACGATTCGACACAACCTTGGGAAGAAATCCCAACCCATAGTGAAAAACAGCCTTATCGGTGTGAAAAACCAGGTAAGGATGCTCACATTTCAAGGCTGCCAACTCAGAGACTCTGTGAGCCGATGCAATAGCCATTAGGAATAGAACCTTCCAAGAAAGAATTTCAATGTCAAGCGAATGCATAGGCTCAAATGGAGCCCTCTGCAACATCTTAAGTAAGTTTAAGCTCCAAGGTGTTGCAGAATTTTGAAAGACAGGCCTGATCCTGGACAGAGCCTGAACAAAGGATTGAATATCAGGATGCTCCGCAAGCTTCTTTTGTAAAAGTACAGATAAAGCATAAATCTGTCCCTTTAAGGAACTGGCGGCAAGACCCTTATCCAACCCATCTTGGAGAAAAGACAGAATCCTGGATACCCTAACCTTATGCCAGGGAAAACCACGTTCCTGAAACCAGGACAAGCAAGTCCTCCACACCTTGTGATAGATGCGACGAGTGACTGGTTTCCTGGCTTGAATGAGAGTATCAATCACTCTCTTATAAAATCCTCTCTTGGCTAGGACTAGGCATTCAATCTCCACGCAGTCAGCCTAAGAGAATTGAGATTTTGGGAAAGAAAAGGCCCCTGAACCAGCAGATCTTTGCGACATGGTAACCTCCATGGAGGAGATGATGACATACCCACCAGATCCGCAAATCACCTTCTCCGCGGCCATGACAGAGCAATCAGAATAGTCGAATCCTGCTCCTGCTTGATGCGGGCCACTACTCGAGGTAGCAGTTGTAAAGGTGGAAAAACGTAAATTCAGTTGAACTCTCTGGGGATCCCTGGACCGCGACCATTATCTGGGCAGCTGGAAGATGAGTCTGGAAGCCATAAGATATATCTCCGGTGTCCCCCATCTGTTGCAGATCTCCTCAAACACCTTGGGATGGAGAGACCATTCCCCTGGGTGAAACGATTGTCTGCTGAGAAAATCCGCTTCCCAGATGTCCACAACCGGAATGTGGATCACTGAGAGCAACAATTGTGGGTCTCTGCCCACTCCAGAATCCGAGAAACTTCCCTCATGGCTAGAGGGCTTATCATCCCCCCTGATGGTTGATGTAAGCCACCGAAGTAATGTTGTCTGACTGGAATCTGATGAATGGGGATGACCCCAAGGTGGGCCAAGTCCTCAGAGCATTGAATATCGCTCCAAGTTCCAGAATATTGATCGGCAGAATCGACTCCTCTTGAGTTCACCTGCCCTGTGCCTTCCTGGCACCCCAGACAGCTCCCCATCCCTACAGACTTGCATCTAGGATGGTCTCAATAAGGATGTCCCCTGAAACAGGTGTCCCAGACTGATCCACCAAGAGAGGGATTATCTTGTTCAGTTGTCCAAGGAGATCTGTTGGGATAGATCTGAATATCCCCTTTCCATTGTCTTAGCATGCATTACTGAAGAGGTCTGAGATGGAACCTGGTGTATGGAATAACATCTATGCTGGATACCATGAGCCCAATAACCTCCATACACCTTGCTACAGATGCACTTGAGGAGGTCTGAAGGGCAAGACAGCTGGACACAATCTTGGAACATCTCTGATCTGTCAGGAATATCTTCATGGATATTGAATCTATTATCATACCCAGGAATTCCAGAGAACTCTTTCCTACTTTTATCCTCCATCCATGGGATCAAAGCAAAAGAAGAAGAGCCCTTGAATGGTCCTCCGCAAGACTGCAGGATGGAGCCTTAACCAAGATTTTATCCAGATAAGGACCAACTGCGATTCTGCTGGCTCTCACCACCGCAAGAAGTGTTCCCAGAACCTTCATAAAGACTCTTGGGGCAGTTGCCAGACCAAAAGGTAGGGCCACAAACTGGAAGTGTTGGTCCACAAATGCAAATCTTAGGGACCTGAAGTGATCCTTGTGGATTGGTATGTGAAGGTAATCATCCTTTAAATCTATTGTAGTCATAAACTGTCCCTCTTTAACTAGGGGCAGAATAGACCTGATCATCACCATCTTGAACGATGGGACCAACAGAAACTTGTTTAGGCACTTTAAGTCCAAAATTGTGCGAAACGTGCCCTCCTTTTTTGGGACCACGAAAAGGTTTGAAAAATACCCTAGACCTCTTTTTGCAAGAGGGACTGGAACGATTACTCCGATAGAGGAGAGATCCCTCACACACTCTAGAAAGGCGTCTCTCTTCTCTGGTCATGATGACAGGTTTGACAGGAGAAATCTGCCTCTGGGCGGATGAGTCTTTAATCCTATCCTGTAACCCTGGGTGATGACCTCCATAACCCAAGAGTCCTGAACATCTGTTATCCAAACCTCCGCAAAAAGAGATAGTCTGCCCCCTACGCGATCCAGAGACGAATCAGGGGCCGCCCCTTTTATTCCAATTTTGTCTCAGCAGGCTTCTTGTTCTGCTTGGCCTTGCTCTAAGATTGAGCTGGCTTCCATGAACCCTTGGACTGCTCAGTTTTCGCAGCAGGCTGCTGGTGGTGGGACTTATCCGAACGAAAGGGACGAAAAGTACACCCCTTAGACTTATTCCTCTTATCCTGCGGTAGGAAGGCATCCTTGCCACCTGTGACCTTGGATATGATAGAGTCTAGGCCTGGACCAAGAATAACTTTCCCCCGAAATGGGAGGGATAGTAATCTAGACTTGGAAGTCATGTTAGCAGACAACGACTTTAACCACAGAGCCCTACAGACTAGAACAGAAAAACCTGATGTCTTGGCATTCAGGTGAATAATCTGCATATTTGCATCACAGATTAATGAATTAGCTACCCTTAAAGGCACACTGAACCCAAATGTTTTCCCTGATTCAGATAGAGCATGAAATTTTAAACAAATTTCTAATTTACTCCTGTTATCAAATTTTCTTCATTCTCTTGGTATCTTTATTTTAAATGCAAGAATGTAAGCTTAGATGCCAGCCCATTTTTAGTGAACAACCTGGGTTGTCCTTGCTGATTGGTAAATCATCCACCAATAAAGAAGTGCTGTCCAGAGTTCTAAACCAAAAAAAGCTTAGATGCCTTCTTTTTCAAATAAAGATAGCAAAAGAACAAAGACAAATTTATAATAGGAGTAACTTTGAAAGTTGCTTAAAATTGCATGCTCTATCTAAATCAAAAATTTTTTGGGTTTGGTGTCCCTTTAAGGCCTTATTTCGATCCTGTATCTCCTTGAGGGGAGTCTCCACCTCGACCATAGCTGACAGAGTGTCACACCAGTAGGTAGCAGCTCCAGCCACCGCAGCGACTGCCGCTGCCGGTTGAAAATTAACCCCATGAGTTGAAACATCTTTCTCAACATGGACTCCAATTTTTTATCCATGGGCTCCTTGAACGAAGAGCTATCATCGAGCGGGATAGTTGTTCGCTTAGCGAGTGTGGAGATAGCACGATCCACCTTAGGAATGGCCCCCCACAGCTCAAGCTGTGAGTCCAGAGCGGGGAACAGTTTTTTAAAAGACGTAGAGGGGGAAAAGGACAAACCAAGTTTCTCCCATTCGTTTTTAAAAATGTTAGCAATCTTAACGGGGACCGGGAAGGTCTGAGGCACCACCATGTCCTCGTAAACCCTATCTAACTTAGGGATAGAAGGTTCCTCCGGCAGTTCCGGTTCAGGAACCTCAAACGTAAGCAAGCACCTCTTTCAGCAGAAAGCGCAAATGCTCCATCTTAATCTTAAAGTCTGGCAGTTGGAGGTCTAGATGTCGCCGATTCCGACCCAGAAAGAGCGTCCTCTGAAGAGTCGGAGTCATCTTCATCAGTGGATAACCTGTCAGAGACATCCAACAGAGTAGATGACCCCTGGGACGGATAGCTATGTTTTACCTTCACTTGCGCTTAGCAGGGTATGGTAAGGCATTGAAGGTCGCAGAAACCTCAGTTTGTAACTGATCAGCGAAATCTGGCGGCCAAAGGGCCCCTCCCGCAGGAGGGTTAGTATTGCCCTGGGGAGCTGCATGTGCAATCGGAGATAAATGTAGCGAGTGCACCTCTCAGGATGGAGAAACCCCAGAGGTGGATGGCTCAGTTGTACTAAATATCTTATTCTTTTTAGATATTGCAATTTTATTAAAGCATGTGGAACAGAGTTGAGCAGATGGATCAACCGGAAACCTCCTCACAATAGACACAATTATTAGTTTTTGTTAAAGAGGGAGTATCCTCTAACATATCAGAGTCCTCCATAGCTTGCACCTTTATTACGGACTAGATATAAATTTAAATGGCACCTTTATACTCCCAATGGCCGGGGCACTAACCACCTCCTATAACCCGGACCACAGAGAAAGCGCTTTGTCTCCTACAACCGTTGGTCAGGAAAGAGGAAGTTAAAGAGGCCACACCCGGTCACATGGAGAGCCATGCAGGACCGCCCCTGGACAAGAGAGAAAATGCACCAAAAAAAGGCCCCCGTTGATCTCTCACTAAAGTAAACTGACTGTTCACACATTGACAGAGCCTCATCTCACACATGTCGCAGCATTAAACACAAAAAAGAATATTATGCATAACCCCCCCCCCTCCTGTTCAATAGCCCCCTTCCTAAGATATTAACCGTTGACTCTATACAGATAAAAGGAGACACACTGTGACCCTGTCTTCTGGCATTATGTTATGTATATAAATGAAACGATCTTACCAGAATCTACGCCGTGGAACAGGGACACGGCCTTTCAAGTGTGACAGGGTAGTAGCATCGCTCTTGACATGGACTTGAGAGCAGAAAGCAGGCAGCAAAGCTCATCAATGCTGATTGATAATGGAGCTGTTAATCTGAGTCAGAATAGTTTAGCAGAGAGTCTCTCCTTGCATCTACGGACTCTAAGATTCACCCATGCTCTCACTGAGATGCTGACAGGACTACTTAAAACTCCAGTCCCATCTTGAAGAGTACTACTCTCCATAAGAGACTACTCCGAATCTTCCGACACTTCTTTGCCAAACTCCTGTGACGAAAGGCAAAGAATGACTGGAGGATGAGGGGAGTGGGGGAGGTATTTAAGCCTTTGGCTAGGTGTCTTTGCCTCCTCCTGGTGGCCAGTTTCTTAAAGCCCACAAGTAATGAATGAAGCCGTGGACTCTCCTCCCATTAAGATGGAAATGGTAACAGTAAAACAGTGATAACTTTTACTAGAAGTGTTTTTGCCAATACATGCATATTGTAAATATGTTTCTATTCCAAGATGTAATTCATTTATGTGTATTTAATTTTTGCCTGGAATGTCCCTTTAACATGCAAAGGCATTAATAGAGGGGCTCTTTCAAAGTCCTACCTTTCCCCAATACACACTGCTAGGAATTGCAATATTTGTGAGCTCTGTTACGTTACTATGAAATATTAAGAATAAAAACCTCTAACTGCCTTGAATACTTGAAGTTTATTTTAGCAGCAACCCCTACACTTTTCAGACCAAACATTTTTGTAGTTTCCTATTTTGTGATCATATCTATTTCATAAGGGATTGGGAAGCAGACTCTAGGGTCATCATAGTCATTAGTAAAATATGTTAAACAAACTATATAGGCAAACTACCTTCTGAAATGGTTGGTTTGTGCTTAAACTATGCACAAGACATTGTACTGTAAAATTATATCATACAAAATCATCAAACTTTCTATTATGCATATGAAAAAGCACATGTAAAAAAATAAAACAACATTATATATATATATATATACACATATAAATATAAAATAAATAAATATATATATTTTGTGTGTCCCTTTAAGAAAATCAAAGGAACATTTTAAAAGTTATGAAATTTTTTTTTGTCAATCCCCCCCCCCAAAAAAAAAAAAAATACTTGTTTGACTTTAAAGGGACAGTCTAGGCCAAAATAAACTTTCATGATTCAGATAGAGCATGTAATTTTAAACAATTTTCCAATTTACTTGTATCACCAATTTTGCTTGGTTCTCTTGGTATTCTTAGTTGAAAGCTTAACCCCTTAATGACCACAGCACTTTTCCATTTTCTGTCCGTTTGGGACCAAGGCTATTTTTACATTTTTGAGGTGTTTGTGTTTAGCTGTAATTTTCCTCTTACTCATTTACTGTACCCACACATATTATATACCGTTTATATCGCCATTAAATGGACTTTCTAAAGATACCATTATTTTCATCATATTTTATAATTTACTATAATTTTTTTTATAAAATATGGGGAAAAATGGAAAAAAACACACTTTTTCTAACTTTGACCCCCAAAATCTGTTACATATCTACAACCACCAAAAAACACCCATGCTAAATTAGTTTCTAAATTTTGTCCTGACTGTGTTGGTTATGCAAAACAGGGGAATGGGTAATAAAGGGATTATCTATCTTTTAAAACAATAACAATTCTGGTGTAGACTGTCCCTTTAGCAGCAGATTCCGACAAGCTATAAGAAGAAAAAAACAAACAAACAAAACAGCTCCAGATCCAGCTGCACATAAATTAATTGAGGGTAAAGAAGGGTTGATTTTAATAAAAAAAATACATTAAATATAAACATAAAGCATTTTCTCTTGGCTTCCATGAAAATAAAACTATTTCCAAACATGTTGCAGCTGTTATATGAGAAAATAGGCCAACAAAACTCACATTCCATATCTCCTGAGAGATTTCTGAGAAATACACTTTTATTCTTGGCTGCCAAAAAAGCAGAATGGAATTCTGAAGAATTTTTTTCTCAATGGATGACTGTGAGAAAAGAGATCTATTTATTTGCATAATAAATATAATAAAGATGGGTAGTTGTTTGAACAATAACACATTAATACAGAAGGGCTGATGAGCTCTAGATAAAAAATAAAGTTTTATTTATTTTAAGCAAACAGAACAAAAATATAATCCTATTGGTATTTTGATATTAGGGGAAAAATGTACAAAATTGCATTTGTCTGTAAGTACAAGGATTTATTAAAATATCTGCACATTTAAAAATACAAATATTTATAATGTTTAATATTAAACACTCTTGACATATTTTTTTTATTAAAGGGACAGTCTTAATTTAGATTAAAGGGACAGTCAAGTCCAAAAAAACTTTCATGATTCAAATAGGGCATGCAATTTTAAACAACTTTCCAATTTACTTTTATCACCAATTTTGCTTTGTTCCCTTGGTATTCTTAGTTGAAAGCTAAACCTAGAAGGCTCATATGCTAATTTCTTAGACCTTAAAGGATTACTTTCTGTTATAATTTTTAAACTAAACAACTAACATATTAAAGTAAATAAACATTAATTAAAACCTACTGACCTATATTTTCTCCAAAACGAAGTTTCATAACGTTCTAAAAGTTATATCTTTTATTTGCTGATGATGTCACGTTATCCTGCCCACTATTTTCAGCACTGCATGTTCAAAATACTTAAACCAATAACTTTGTGTTTAAAGCGCCATTTTGAAACCTAGGTATTGTAAGCGGATTGGTACAGAGCAAAGGATACCCACGGAGTGGGTTTGGAAAACAATTACATTTGCAGACAAGATTTCTGATATACGGTAGAGATATGTTAATGAAATGCTATTGATAAAAAGCATATTTGGGGTAGTTAGTTAGTAACAGGCAAAGAAAATATTTACTTACAGTGGCCCATTAAAGGCTGCCTCTGCATTTGACAGTTTTTCACCACTAGAGGGCGTTAGTTCATGTGTTTCATATAGATAACATTAAGCTCATGCACATGAATTTACCATGGAGACAGCTCTGATTGGCTGAAATGCAAGTCTGTCAAATGAACTGAAATAAGGGGGCAGTCTGCAGAGGCTTAAATACAAAGTAATCACATTGGTAAAACGTGTATTATTATAACTGCTGTGCTGGTTATGCAAAACTGGGAAATGGGTAATTAAGGGATTATCTATCTTTTAAAACAACAAAAGTTCTGGTGTTGACTGCCCCTTTAAGCTGCAAATAGCCTCCTGCGCCCCTTTCTATATCATGCAGCAGGAATGGTAAAAAAGTTATTTAAAATGAATATTGTTTCTGGTCACTTTGAAATGGCGGCCAAGCTGATGACATCACGATCTGAGCTGCATTAAAGCCTTCCTTAGTTACAAAAGACCCACTTATTGGATTCAACAGACTGTCAATGCTATTAAGCAAAGTGCATAGATGCAGCCCAGATCATGATGTCATAAGTAGGAGGATCTTGGCAGCTATATCTAAGTGACCAGAACCAATCGTCATTTTAAAAAGTAAATTTATGATTACCTGATAAATTGATTTCTTCCATGGTACGACGAGTCCACTGATTCATCCTTTACTTGTGGGATATTATCCTCCTGCTAACAGGAAGTGGCAAAGAGCACCACAGCAGAGCTGTCTATATAGCTCCTCCCTTAGCTCCACCCCCCAGTCATTCGACCGAAGGTACAGGAAGAAAAAGGAGAAACTACAAGGTGCAAAGGTGACTGAAGTTTAAAATAAAAAAATATCTGTCTTAAAATGACAGGGCGGGCCGTGGACTTGTCGTACCATAGAAGAAATCAATTTATCAGGTAAGCATAAATTTACTTTTCTTCTATAAGGTACGACGAGTTCACAGATTCATCCTTTACTTGTAGGATACAATACCAAAGCTAAAGGACACGGATGAACGGGAGGGACAAGACAGATGGTTAAACAGAAGGCACCACTGCTTGAAGAACTTTTCTCCCAAAAATAGCCTCCGAAGAAGCAAAAGTATCAAATTTGGAAAATTTGGAAAAGGTATGAAGCGAAGACCAAGTCGCAGCCTTACAAATCTGTTCAACAGAAGCATAATTTTTAAAAGCCCATGTGGAAGCCACCACTCTAGTAGAGTGAGCTGTAATCCTTTCAGGAGGCTGCTGTCCAGCAGTCTCGTATGCCAAACGGATGATGCTTTTCAGCCAAAAAGAAAGAGAGGTAACCGTAGCTTTTTGACCTCTACGTTTTCCAGAATAGACAACAAACAAAGAAGACGTTTGACGGAAATCTTTGGTTGCTTGCAAGTAAAACTTCAAAGCACGAACCACGTCCAAGTTGTGCAACAGACGCTCCTTCTTAGAGGAAGGATTAGGACACAGAGAAGGAACAACAATTTCCTGATTGATATTCCTATTAGTAACAACCTTATGAAGGAATGCAGGTTTGGTACGCAAAACCACCTTATCAGCATGGAAAACAAGATAAGGCGAGTCGCATTGCAATGCAGATAATTCAGAAACTCTTTGAGCTGAAGAGATAGCAACTAAAAACAGAACTTTCCAAGATAGAAGCTTAATATCTATGGAATGCATAGGTTCAAACGGAACCCCTTGAAGAACTTTAAGAACTAAATTCAAACTCCATGGTGGAGCAACAGGTTTAAACACAGGCTTGATTCTAACTAAAGCCTGACAGAACGACTGAACGTCTGGAACATCTTCCAGACGCTTGTGCAGTAGAATTGATAAGGCAGATATCTGTCCCTTTAAGGAACTAGCGGATAGCCCCTTCTTCAATCCTTCTTGGAGAAAGGACAAAATCCTAGGAATCCTGATCTTACTCCAAGAGTAGACTTTGGATTCGCACCAATAAAGATATTTACTCCATATCTTATGATAAATTTTCCTAGTGACAGGCTTTCGAGCCTGAATCAAGGTATCTTTGACCGACTCAGAGAAACCCCGCTTGGATAAAATCAAGCATTCAATCTCCAAGCAGTCAGCCGCAGAGAAACTAGATGTGGATGCTGGAACGGACCTTGAATCAGAAGGTCCTGTCTCAGTGGCAGAGTCCATGCTGGAAGAGATGACATGTCCACCAGGTCTGCATATCAAGTCCTGCGTGGCCACGCAGGTGTTATCAAAATCACCAAAGCTCTCTCCTGTTTGATTCTGGCAATCAAACGAGGAAGGAGAGGCAATGGTGGAAACACATAAGCCAGGTTGAATGACCAGGGTACTGCTAGAGCATCTATCAGTACTGCTTGAGGATCCCTTGATCTGGACCCGTAACAAGGAAGTTTGGCGTTCTGACGAGACGCCATCAGATCCAATTCCGGTGTGCCCCATTGATGAATCAATTGTGCAAACACCTCCAGATGGAGTTCCCACTCCCCCGGATGAAAAGTCTGACGACTTAGAAAATCCGCTTCCCAGTTCTCCACTCCTGGGATATAGATTGCTGATAGATGGCAAGAATGAGTCTCTGCCCATCAAATTATTTTGGAAAACCTCTATCATCGCTCTTTGTTCCCCCCTGATGATTGATATATGCTACAGTTGTGATATTGTCCGACTGGATCTTATGAATCTGGTCAAAGCCAGCTGAGAATTCCTCTTAATGATAAATTCTTTAATGATGAAAATGTACTCTGCACATTAACTCCCAATTGCTCTGGCATTGTAGATGTTTGGATTTTATGCTCCTCTTTTTAGATTGTATATAGGTTTTTATGTTTTATTTTTAATAATATACAGATGTTGTTCACCCATTCCATTTGAGAAACATTAAAAGACATTAGCCATAAAGAATTGATGTACTATGCCTTGTATCCACAAGATGTCACTGTTTCAATTGCAATAGCTAAGTTTTGTATGGAATGGGTTAATGAATAACAGGTGAATGACCAACAGGTGAAGGTCTAAAAAGCAGGAACCTGTATAATTAAAATATAAAAACAAAAACAGAGGCGCCACATGTGTAGATCAATAAAACCAAAACATCCAATAAAGGAGCAGAATAAGGGTACTCACAAAGAAGGCGACACTCTCTCGTGCCAATAGGAGCAGGCTGGTTTTCAACAGCAAACCAGCTGGCTGTGTGTGGATCTCCCCCAAATACGCTGGAAGTCTCTGTCTTCTGAATCCCAGACCAGTGCTCCTAATGATGATGACGATCTCCAGCCGAAACTGCAGTAGGAACAGGAGGAAGGGCTGTACTGCCCTTAGGTTACTGATATGAGGATAGTCACACCAACACCTGACTTATGTAAAAGTATAAAATCAGTACAAAATAAAAATACCAAAAGGTATGACAAATTACAGCTGGGTGGTAGATAGGTTATCACTACCCAGCTGTAATTTGTCATACCTTTTGGTATTTTTATTTTGTACAATAAAATACTGATTTTATACTTTTACATAAGTCTGGTATTGGTGTGACTATCCTCATATCAGTAACCTAAGGGCAGTACAGCCCTTCCTCCTGTTCCTGCTGTAGTTTCGGCTGGAGATCGTCATCATCATTAGGAGCACTGGTCTGGGATTTTCAAAGACAGATTTTGATAACACCTGCGTGGCCACGCAGGACTTGATATGCAGACCTGGTGGACATGTCATCTCTTCCAGCATGGACTCTGCCACTGAGACAGGACCTTCTGATTCAAGGTCCGTTCCAGCATCCACATCTAGTTTCTCTGCGGCTGACTGCTTGGAGATTGAATGCTTGATTTTATCCAAGCGGGGTTTCTCTGAGTCGGTCAAATGTATATATGGATAAGAAATATACTTATGTATAGATGTAAAGGAGTATCAAATGACAATGGAACAAATATCAATATTTTGAAAAGTATATAACCACACAAAATATATTAAATTCTAAATGTATAATACTATATGTTAGTTTAAAGAATTATAAAAATCAATAATCTGGGCAAATCAGATCTGGAAAGTCCAGCAGATGTCCTCAAGTGTCCCCCAATACTTGAAAAGGCCGCTCTCTGTCTTCACCCAAAGGGATGATGCAATTCTATGATGTCAAAACAAAAACAAAAACAGAGGCGCCACATGTGTAGATCAATAAAACCAAAACATCCAATAAAGGAGCAGAATAAGGGTACTCACAAAGAAGGCGACACTCTCTCGTGCCAATAGGAGCAGGCTGGTTTTCAACAGCAAACCAGCTGGCTGTGTGTGGATCTCCCCCAAATACGCTGGAAGTCTCTGTCTTCTGAATCCCAGACCAGTGCTCCTAATGATGATGACGATCTCCAGCCGAAACTGCAGTAGGAACAGGAGGAAGGGCTGTACTGCCCTTAGGTTACTGATATGAGGATAGTCACACCAACACCTGACTTATGTAAAAGTATAAAATCAGTACAAAATAAAAATACCAAAAGGTATGACAAATTACAGCTGGGTGGTAGATAGGTTATCACTACCCAGCTGTAATTTGTCATACCTTTTGGTATTTTTATTTTGTACAATAAAATACTGATTTTATACTTTTACATAAGTCTGGTATTGGTGTGACTATCCTCATATCAGTAACCTAAGGGCAGTACAGCCCTTCCTCCTGTTCCTGCTGTAGTTTCGGCTGGAGATCGTCATCATCATTAGGAGCACTGGTCTGGGATTTTCAAAGACAGAGACTTCCAGCATATTTGGGGGAGATCCACACACAGCCAGCTGGTTTGCCGTTGAAAACCAGCCTGCTCCTATTGGCACGAGAGAGTGCCGCCTCCTTTGGGAGTACCCTTATTCTGCTCCTTTATTGGATGTTTTGGTTTTATTGATCTACACATGTGGCGCCTCTGTTTTTGTTTTTGTTTTGACATCATAGAATTGCATCATCCCTTTGGGTGAAGACAGAGAGCGGCCTTTTCAAGTATTGGGGGACACTTGAGGACATCTGCTGGACTTTCCAGATCTGATTTGCCCAGATTATTGATTTTTATAATTCTTTAAACTAACATATAGTATTATACATTTAGAATTTAATATATTTTGTGTGGTTATATACTTTTCAAAATATTGATATTTGTTCCATTGTCATTTGATACTCCTTTACATCTATACATAAGTATATTTCTTATCCATATATACATTTTATGTAAGAGTTAAGCGCCTCCTATAGAAGCCTAGTGATATAGAAGCCTAGTGATTGTTCTCATCACGGTGACTTCTTTATTGCTTATAATTAAAATATACATGACTAAGAGCCTAGTGCAGGCTTGAAACATTTTATGTGTTATTGGGAACCAGAATGAAAGAATAAAGGTATTTTAATGAAGCTGGTGGCTGGAGTTTTTTTAAGTTTACGAAGCCAGCTGAGGCTACGCCAGAAGCACGTTGAATATCGTTCTCAGTTCTAGAGTATGTATCGGGAGAAGAGCCTCCTCCTGAGTCCACAAACCCTGTGCTTTCAGGGAATTCCAGACTGCACCCCAGCCCAATAGGCTAGCGTCCGTCGTCACTATGACCCATGCTGGCCTGCGGAAACACATTCCCTGGGACAGATGATCCTGTGACAACCACCAAAGAAGAGAGTCTCTGGTCTCTTGATCCAGATTTATCTGAGGAGATAAATCTGCATAATACCCATTCCACTGTTTGAGCATGCATAGTTGCAGTGGTCTGAGATGCAAGCGAGCAAACGGAACTATGTCCATTGCCGCTACCATTAGTCCGATTACCTCCATACACTGAGCCACTGACGGCCGAGGAATAGAATGAAGAGCTCGGCAGATGGTTAAAATCTTTGATTTCCCAGGAATGGAACTATTGTGAGAGGGATAAGTGAACTCTTTTTTACGTTCACCTTCCACCCGTGAGATCTTAGAAAAGCCAACACGATGTCTCTGTGAGACTTGGCTAGTTGGTAAGTCGATGGCTGAATTAAGATATCGTCCAGATAAGGCGACACAGCTATGCCCAGCAGCCTTAGAACCGCCAGAAGGGACCCTAGAACCTTTGTGAAAATTCTGGGAGCTGTGGCCAACCCGAAGGGAAGAGCCACAAACTGGTAATGCTTGTCCAGAAAGGTGAACCTGAGGAACTGGTGATGATCTTTGTGGATAGGGATGTGTAGATACGCATCCTTTAAGTCCACAGTGGTCATATATTGACCCTCCTGGATCATTGGTAAAATAGTCTGAATGGTCTCCATCTTGAAGGTCTTATAGGTCTTCTACACAGCGTAAGAACGCCTCTCTTTTTGTCTGGTTTACAGACAATTGAGAAAGATGTAATCTCCCCCTTGGAGGAGAATCTTTGAAATCTAGAAGATACCCCTGGGTTATAATTTCTAAAGCCCAGGAGTCCTGAACGTCTCTTGCCCAAGCCTGAGCAAAGAGAGAAAGTCTGCCCCCTACTAGATCCGGTCCCGGATTGGGGGCTACCCCTTCATGCTGTCTTGGTGGCAGCAGCAGGCTTCTTGGCCTGTTTACCCTTGTTCCAAGTGGACTGGTTAGGTCTCCAGACTGACTTGGATTGAGCAAAATTCCCCTCTTGCTTTGCAGCAGGGGAAGAGGTAGAGGGACGACCTTTGAATTTTCGAAAGGAACGAAAATTATTTTGTTTGGTCCTTGTGACGAACCAAGGTTATCCAACCCTGCACCAGTCACTTATTTTGCACAGAAAGGGTTTTCAGCCCCCTTTTCTGACACCTATAGGTCACAATCTAGACACACCAGGCAAGCTTGTGATTCAGTTTAGTGGGTGCAAGAGTTAATTCGCACTCCCTTAATCTGTACTAGACGTAAGAGAAATTCCCAACACTCCATTTTCAATGCCACCCACAATAAACTATAAATCCTATAGCTCTAATGCTGTCACAACTTAAAATTTATTAAAGGGAAAATCTTAAGGAAAACCCCAGACTTTACACATTAACTCTAGAAATACAATTTAGAAGAAAATAACCTAAATTATACAGTTCTAATATTCCAGTCTCTTTCAGTAACGTGGTTCAATTATTAGACAAAGGCCAAACTTAATAAAGGAATTATTTATTATGCCAAAAATATTATGTACAATGCATTATTAATAAAAAGTTGTTACAAATAAAATTACACACGCAAACAGTATTTTAAAATAAAAAGGAGAAAAACAGAATTGAATACTTTCCTAGTCTTCAAGATATGCGCCAGGGGCTGGCATGAAAATAATGGCTCCTTACTTCTGTACAGCAGCTCCCCTTGTAAGAATGACAATCTTATTGTTAAAAAAATAAGAGTCTTAAACCCTACTTTTCAGAGATCAGGTTGCTTAACCACACCCTCCTGGGCGGGCTAAGAAACCCCCCTGTCTTTACAACCTTCAATAGACTAATTTCTTGCCTGAATTTATACAATCCATTATCATTCCTGCTAGGTAAGAAATTTCTATATTTACATATTTAGAACCTTTTTAGTTTTATTGGGAGAATCGTTTTGATATCAAATATGCCATAGGTTGTCATATTTACCTGTTGTTAAGGTTATAACATTTTTAACCCACATATGTACATAATATACCAATAACCTGTCAGTGACCTGGTCAGTTTTTGTAATGAAGGGCCTGTTTTGCATCAGGCATTCTATTGACAGCTTAAGCCATAAACTTTATCCTGTGTATCTCTGTGACTAAGAGTTTCAGTGACTTTATGACCCAATGCATACACACTAACATTTGGTGGCTATTTAGGGGGTTCTGGCACTTCAAAGAAAATACAAACACAATTCTTCTTGAAAACAAATAACTGTTTTGAGTGCCAGCTACACAAAGTTAACTCCTTAGCAGCTGAATCCTGAGATATTTGTGACAGTCCTCATCTTATTTGTCTTATCCTGAGGAAGGGCATGGCTTTTCCCTCCAGTGATGTCTGAAATGTTCCATTTCAGTTCAGGCCCGAATAGGGTCTTACCCTTGAAAGGGATGGCTAAAAGCTTAGATTTTGATGACACATAAGCAAACCAGGACTTAAGCCATAACGCTCTACGCGCTAAAATGGCAAAACCTGAATTCTTTGCCGCTAATTTAGCCAGCTGAAAAGCGGCATCTGTAATGAAAGAATTAGCTAGCTTGAGAGCCCTAATTCTATCCAGAATAACATCTAATGGGGTCTCAACCTGAAGAGCCTCCTCCAGAGCCTCAAACTAAAAAGAAGCTGCAGTAGTTACAGGAACAATGCACGCTATAGGTTGGAGAAGAAAACCCTGATGAACAAATATTTTCTTTAGGAGACCCTCTAATTTTTTATCCATAGGATCTTTGAAAGCAAAACTGTCCTCAATAGGTATAGTTGTACGCTTAGCCAGGATAAAAATAGCTCCCTCCACCTTAGGGACCGTCTGCCACAAGTCCCGCATGGTGTCTGATATGGGAAACATTTTCTTAAAAGTAGGAGGGGGAGCGAACGGAATACCTGGTCTATCCCACTCCTTAGTAACAATGTCCGAAATCCTCTTAGGGACCGGAAAAACATCAGTGTAGACAGGAACCTCTAGAAATCTGTCCATTTTACACAATTTCTCTGGAACTACAATAGGGTCACAATCATCCAGAGTTGCTAAAACCTCCCTGAGCAATAAGCGGAGGTGTTAAATTTAAAAGCCGTCATATCTGAGTCTGTCTGAGGGAACATCTTTCCTGAATCAGAAATCTCTTTTAGGAGAAAACAGGTATAGAGTGAGTGCACCTAGTGTATGTATATTTAGAGATAAATAATTTTTCTCTAAAGTAAATAATTTTTGTAACCACGCTCTGTACCCTACAATTATTGACAGTTGTTCCTTCAAACGACTGTCAGGAGACGAAATGTGAATTAACCAAGGTGAGGGGAGCTGACGGTGTGGGTTGAGAGAGTTGTGTCTAAGTGTTTATCACAATATGTATTTTCACAGTATTGTTAAAAAATAAGAAATAATAAATAAGCTTAATATACAGATTGTATTTATTTAAAACACTTTAAAACAAGTTGAATATAAGTATAGAGCTCTATTACTTTAAAACATTAAAAACAGTGTACAATTGTATAAGGACAGCATTGGAGAATTATGAGCAGTCTTTATGATTTGTTTTCAATTTGTTCATATAATTTGATCATATAATTTGATTGATTTCGTGTTTTGTTACGAAAGTTTTTATATGAATGTTCTATTTTTACTCACGTTTTTGTCCTGAATAAAAAACTTTCTAAAGGCTTTTTAAAGAGGGCCTTAGTATATGTCCAGGATAGGCCATTGAGGAGACAAAGGAAATAGGTGACTGTCTTATGTTTAAGACGCTCCTTCTCTAAAAAGGTCAGAATTGGCAACTTATGTAAGGAAAAGTTGTAACGTTGTTTCGATTTTAGAAGATTCTTTTCTTTTCGTTCCAATTCTTAAATAGTCTTTTTAGGAGGAGAGACAATTTGTGTCTCTATATTAGATATGCTTGGAGAATTCGATATGCTTAAGGTTTCTTTGCCTTTTTCACTCGTAAGTGTGATGTTAGGTAGAAAAATGGACTCGTTGGTCTCCGAGACTTTTTACCCTTTTGATGTGGTAGATTTAATATCTAGGGTTTGCAGGAGTCTCTAAGAGGCTTGTAGTGTTTGTTGGTATTATCGTCTTTGGTCCAAATTGTGATCGTTGGTCTCTGAGACTGTTTACCCTATTGTTATGGTAAATATGATGTTCAGGGTTTGCTGGAGTCTCTAAGAGGCTTGAAGTAAATACAGGTAATTTTACTTTGAAGGTTCTGAGGACCGGGACAATTTTAAATGTCCGTAGAGGTTCCTTGTAGTGAGCTGCTTCTTCTTACGATTGTCAGCGTTCAAACGTTAGATATGGTGAATCCGTATAACAGTTCAAAATCCCACAGTGTGGGCATATGGTATCAAAAGAGGGTACACACTCAGGTGGGCAAATCTATCTATGAATCAGAAATCTCTCCCTCAGACAGCAAATCCCTCACCCCCAACTCAGAACAGTGTGAGGGTACATTGGATATGGCTAATAAAGCGTCAGAGGGCTCAGCATTTGTTCTCACACCAGACCTACTGCTCTTCCCCTGCAACCTATGCAGCTTAGATAAAACCTCTGTGAGGGTAGTATTCATAACTGCGGCCATATCTTGCAGGGTGAAAGAATTAGACACACTAGAAGTACTTGGCGTCACTTGTGCGGGCGTTAATGGTTGTGACACTTGGGGAGAATTAGGGGGCATAACCTGATTCTCTTCTGACTGAGAATCATCCTGCAACATAATTTTATCAGCTAAAATATGTTCTTTGCAATTTAAGGCCCTTTCAGTGCATGAGGGACACATTCTAAGTGGGGGTTCCACCACAGCTTCTAAACATATTGAACAATGACTTTCTTCAATGTCAGGCATGTTGAACAGGCTACAAACAAGCTTGAAAACACTTTATTTAGTGAAAAAAATAGCAATCTTAATAAACAGTACTGCGCCTTAAAGAGAAAAAAGCATACACGTTCTGCAAAACTGCTTTAAAATGCACCAAATTTTTCAAATTTTTGCAAGCAGACTCAATATGTGTAGTTAAGTTTGCCCCACAAGGCAATTTAACATTTAACCCTTTAATGTGCAAACCGGATTGAAATTAGGCCTAAATCCGTAAAAAACACCCCCAGCACCTTGCCACAGCCCTGCTGTGACGCCTACCTGCCCTCAGGGATAGTAAATATGGGGTTAAAGCTTCAATTTGGCCCAAATCATCCACAAGGGCCATCAGGAGTTGGAGCTTGCTGAGTGAAAACAACTGCGCATCTGAGGCGCAAAAATAGGCCCGACCCATCTCACTCGATGTCTCTACAGCCTCAAAGAACCGCACCAGAGCGGTTTTAAACTAGCCATGTGGGTTCTGAGACCCAAAAAATAAGCCAAGTGTACCCTCAATAAAGTTGCCCAAAAAAAGTTATTGCCCACTAAACGTTAACAGCACTCCCAGTTCATAAAACGTTTGCCCACAAACATTCAAAACTCAGTGTCAACCATTTTTGTAATTAGCCCCTTATGCAAGCTTAGTAATGCCTTTCTATAGCTCTTAGGGTTACTGCTTACCCTTACCCTCATGGGGATACTGTCAGCCTTTCTGAAATACACAGTCTCTCCAGAAAAAATGACTGAACATACCGCACTGCTATATAGCATGAAAACGTTCCTCAAACAGAAGTTTCTTGTACCCCTCAGCCTCTGTGGGAACAGCACTGGATCTTAGTTACAATTGCTAAGATCATCATCCTCCAGGCAGAAGTCTTCATCCATCTGCTGCCTGAGTGTAAATAGTACACACCGGTACCATTTAAAACAAAAAACTGTTACTTGAAGAAATTAAAAACTAATATTTTATCACCTCTTTCACTTTACCCTGTAGTACTTAGAGTAGGCAAAGAGAATGACTGGGGGGTGGAGCTAAGGGAGGAGCTATATAGACAGCTCTGCTGTGGTGCTCTTTGCCACTTCCTGTTAGCAGGAGGATAATATCCCACAAGTAAAGGATGAATCCGTGGACTTGTCGTACCTTATAGAAGAAATAACCTTTTTACTGTTACTGCTGCATGATATAGAAAGAGGTGCAGGAGGATATACGCAGTTTAATCTAAATTAAGACTTTAAGATGACTAAGGTGTAGACTGTTCCTTTAAGGGTGAATTAAAAAGCTTTTATGACTAATAAATGAATTAGTCGTTATATGGTCCCCAAATGATGTTTAGCAGGCTAGCTGGGAAATATAGCATTAAAATGATTTTATTTAAAACCAGTGGTAAAGATTGTGTACATGGGCCATTTTCTGTAGGGTAGCGGTCCCACCTGCTGGTCACGCCTGCTTTTGCCCGGCTGCACCCCCGCCGCTGCACGCGCATGCCCATGTACGCCCGTGTACACAAGCCATTTTCTGTAGTGCAACGGTCCTACCTGCCTGCTCTAAATAAAATGTATTCACCCCTAATCCACCAACCCCCACATTGCAAAGTACAAAATAAAGTGTTTAACCCCTAATCCGCCATTCACCCACATTGCAAAGTACATAATAAAGTGTTTAACCCCTAATCCGCCATTCACCCACATCGCAATCTACCTAATAAAGTGATTAACCCCTAATCTGCCATTCACCCACATCCCAATCTACCTAATAAAGTGTTTAACACCTAATCCGTCATTCACCCACATTGCAATCTACCTAATAAAGTGATTAACCCCTAATCTGCCATTCACCCGCAACGCAAATAACTTAATTAAAATATTAACCCCTAAACCGCCAACCCCCCACAACGCCAACTGACTAATTACACTATTAACCCGTAAACCACCAACCCCCCTCAACACTAAGAATGAATCTAATCACTAAGCCCCCTAACCTAACACCCCCTAAATTAACCCCAATTACATAAAATAAAAAAGACTATCTTCTTAATAAATGAATTAAAAAGTACCAAAATTAAAGAATCCTAACTTAAAATTTGAACAGCTCTCATCCTATTGGCTGTTTTGAAGAAGATCTTCACCGCCGGACTTCAAGAATGGTGAGTACCTATTTCTGGATTAGATTTAGGTTGTTGTTTTTTATTTTTTGGGGTGTTTTTTTTTTTTTTTTTAGATTAGGGATTTTTTATTTTAATGAGCAGCAAAAGAGAGGATTGCCCATACAAATGCCCCTTTAGGGACAAAGGGTAGCTTAGTTTTTTTTTTAGTGTTAGTTTTTTATTTTGGGGGGTTTGGTGGGTGAGGGGGGTTTACTTAGGGGTAATTGGTACTTTATTTTGGTCTAAAAACTGATTGCGGGGCGGAGCTGACCAAGAAAGCTGATGGCCGCAAAAAGTTAATGCTCCGTATTGAAAAGCACAATGATAGCCATAAATAGCCTTTAAAAGGACCACAACTTTGTTCATCTATCACTAAGGGCAGTAAGAAATGAATGGTCAAGCTTGAATCGTGACCAAGACTCCACATTGTGAGAAAAGAGGAAAGTGATCCTGGAGCTAAAGGCCTGCTCATCGCCATAGGAAACACACCACAGTATTGCATAGAAACTGAGCGCCAATCTACAGCAGAAAATGCTACAGATACCAATATACTGTAGCACTAGAGGCTGGAGCATCGCAGAAACCAGGAGTCACGGACATCTGGAGAGCAAGTTAGTGTCACAAAGTTCAATTAAAATCAAGCAAGTACGCACTACGCAAGAGTTTCTCTCTGATCCTAATAAGGCAGTCAATTAGAATTCTGCTCTGCGCAGTTGGTGACTTCCATCAATCACCTTTACACTGCCCTGAGGGATACAGAATTTGTTAGGAACGGCGCTTAGCCATATGTGCAGAGTCAACTAGAATGCTCTTATTAAGGCCTTTACCAAGGAATTATAACTGCGCCATCACTGCCTCAACAACTATCTTATGTAAAACCCGGCGTACAATTACAGGCAGACAGCTGCAGGCAGTTGATCTTACAGATATATCTGGAGGATATTTACTCTCTCCCCATCAGAAAAAAAAAAAAACTGATCGCTTTAGGGCAATGCCCTACAAAAGGCCCTGGGGGGGTATTTTGGGGGGCTTTTCTATTTTTTTTTTTAATTTTAATTTAATCTTAGTTTTTTTTAATGTTATTTTTTTTATTTTAATTTTAAGTTAGGATTTTTTTATTTTGGTACTTTTTTATTAATTAATTAAGAAGATAGTCTCATTTTATTTTATGTAATTGAGGTTAATTTAAGGGGTGTTACGTTAGGGTACCTAGTTATTAGATTAATTCTTAGCATTGTGGAGGGTTGGTGGTTTAGGGGTTAATAGTGTAATTAGGTAGTTGGTGTTGTGGGGGTTTAGGGGTTAATAGTGTAATAAGGTAGCTGGCGTTGTGGGCGGTTGGTGGTTTAGGGGTTAATAGTGTAATTAGGTAGTTAGAATTGAGGGGGGTTTGCGGTTTAGGGGTTAATAGTGTAATTAGGTAGTTGGCATTGTGGTAGATGTGCAATGAAACAACTTTGCAGTATATTTTCATTATTTATTTTGCCCCCTTTCCATGCAAATTATTTTGGATAATTTTGTTTATTTTTTTCCGTAATATTAGATTTTTTTTAATTTTAATTTAATCTTAGTTTTTTAGGGGGTGTTAGGTTAGGGGACTTGGTTATTAGATTAATTCTTAGAGTTGTGGGGGGGTTGGCGGTTTAGGGGTTAATAGTGTAATTAGATAGTTGGTGTTGTGGGGGTTGGCGGTTTAGGGGTTAATAGTGTAATTAGGTAGTTGGCATTGTGGGGGGTTGGCGGTTTAGTGGTTAATAGTGTAATTAGGTAGTTGGCATTGTGGGGGGTTGGTGGTTTAGGGGTTAATATTGTAATTAGGTTATTTGAGTTGTGGGTGAATGGCGGATTAGGGGTTAATCACTATCAGATAGATTACGAGTTTTGCGTTATGAGTGAAAAAGCATTGTTATGCTTCATAACGCTGCTTTTTCCCTAACGCCGCTATTACAAGTCTTGTCGGTATAGGTGTATCGCACACATTTTTGGCCGTCACGCAACGTCAGTACCGCACTTTTAAAAAAGTCCTTTTTCAATGGGACTCCCATAGCTCTGGTATTACGAGTTTGCCTGGGAGGCCAAAAAGTGAGCGGTACACTCTATAACCACAAGATCCGTAACACCATCTAAAGTCAGTAGTTATGAGTTTTATGTTACAAAGCTGTAGCATAAAACTCATAACTAAAGTGTTAAAAAGTACACAAACACCCATAAACTACCTATTAACCCCTAAACCGAGGCCCTCCCGCATCGCATGCACTAAAATAAAATTATTAACTCCTAATCTGCCGCTCCGGACATCACCGCCACTAAATTTTTTTTATTAACCCCTATTCCGCCACTGCCCGACATCGTCACCACTTTAATACACTTATTAACCCCTAAACCACCGACCTCCCGCATCGCAAACACTATTTAAAGATTATTAACACCTAATCTGCCATCCGCCCACACCGCCGTTATATTAAAACTTTTAACCACTAAACCGCAAGCCCCCCACAATGAAATATACTTAAATAAATTATTAACCCCCTAAACCTCTGACCTCCCACATCACTAACTCTACATAAATATATTAACCACTAAACCTAACCCTAACGTAACCCTGAACCTAAGTCTAACCCTAACACCCCCTAATTTAAATATAATTAAAATAAATCTAAATAAACCTTACAATTATTACCTAAATAATTCCTATTTAAAACTAAATACATACTTACCTGTAAAATAACACCTGGTTAAATACCTGGTTAAAATAAATACAAAGTTGCCTGTAAAATAAATATTAATCCTAAAATAGCTATAATATAATTATAATTTATATTGTAGCTATATTAGGGTTTATTTTACAGGTAAGTATTTAGCTTTAAATAGGATTAATTTATTTAATAAGAGTTAATTTATTTCGTCAGATAAAAATTATATTTAACTTAGGGGGGTGTTAGTGTTAGGGTTAGACTTAGCTTTAGGGGTTAATCCATTTATTACAGTAGCGGTGAGCTCTGATCGGCAGATTAGGGGTTAATAATTGAAGTTAGATGTCGGCGATGTTAGGGAGGGCAGATTAGGGGTTAATACTATTTATTATAGGGTTATTGAGGCGGGAGTGAGGCGGATTAGGGGTTAATAACTTTATTATAGTAGCGGTGCGGTCCGCTCGGCAGATTAGGGGTTAATAAGTGTAGGCAGGTGGAGGTGACGTTGTGGGGGGCAGATTAGGGGTTAATAAATATAATATAGGGGTCGGCGGTGTTAGGCGCAGCAGATTAGGGGTACATAGCTATAATGTAGGTGGCAGCGGTGTACAGAGCGGAAGATTAGGGGTTAATAATAATATGCAGGGGTCAGCGATAGCGGGGGCGGCAGATTAGGGGTTAATAAATATAATATAGGGGTCAGCGGTGTTAGGGGCAGCAGATTAGAGGTTCATAGGGATAATGTAGGTGGCAGCGGCGTGCGGTCGGCAGATTAGGGGTTAAAATTTTTTAATAGAGTGGCGGCGATGTGGGGGGACCTCGGTTTAGGGGTACATAGGTAGTTTATGGGTGTTAGTGTACTTTAGAGCACAGTAGTTAAGAGCTTTATAAACAGGCGTTAGCCCAGAAAGCTCTTAACTACTGACTTTTTTCTGCGGCTGGAGTTTTGTTGTTAGATTTCTAACGCTCACTTCAGACACGACTCTAAATACCGGCGTTAGAAAGATCCCATTGAAAAGATAGGATACGCAATTGACGTAAGGGGATCTGCGGTATGGAAAAGACGTGGCTGGAAAGTGAGCGTTAGACCCTTTCCTGACTGACTCTAAATACCAGCGGTAGCCCAAAACCAGCGTTAGGAGCCTCTAACGCTGGTTTTGACGGCTACCGCCCAACTCTAAATCTAAGCCTGAATTACAAAAATTAAAAAACAAAATGATCAAAAATAAAAATGAATTACTCCTAATCCAATAGCCCTATCAAAATTAAACCCCCCCAAAATAAAAAAAAACCCTAGCCTACACTAAACTGCAAATGGCCCTTAAACAGGCCTTTTGTGGGGCATTTCCCCAAAGAAATCAGCTCTTTTACCTGTAAAAAAAATACAAACACCCCCCAACAGTAAAACCCACCACCCAACCAACCAACCCCCCCAAATAAATCTAAATAAGCCTAAAATAACCATTGCCCTGAAAAGGGCATTTGGATGGATATTGCCCTTAAAAGGGCATTTAGTTTTTTTACATTGCCCAAACCCTAAGATAAAAAAAAAACACCCAAAAAACCATTAAAAAAAATTATCCAATAGGCCAATAGAATGAGAGCTCAATCCTTTTGGCTGATTGGATCAGCCAATAGGATGAAAGCTCAATCCTATTGGCTGATTGCAACAGCCAATAGGATTTTTTCCCCTTTAATTCCTATTGGCTGATAGAAATCTTTCAGCCAATTGGAATGTAAAGGACGCCATCTTGGATGACGTCACTTAAAGGGAACCTTCAGTTGTCGCCGACGACCGTAAGAAGAGGATGCTAATCGCGGATGTCATGAAGATGGACACGCTCCGCTCCGGATGGATGAAGATAGAAGATGCCGTCTGGATGAAGACTTCTGGCTTGGATGAGGACTTCGTCGGATGGATGAAGATAGAAGAGACCTCCTGGATGAAGACTTCTTGCCGCTTGGATGAGGACTTCGTCGGCTGGATGAGGATGGATGTCGTGGGTTAGTGTGAGGTTTTTTTAAGGTTTTTTTGGGTGGTTAGGGTTTGGGCAATCTAAAAGAGCTAAATGCCCTTTTAAGGGCAATGTCCATCCAAATGCCCTTTTCAGGGCAATGGTTAGCATAGGTTTATTTAGATAGGTTTTAATTTGGGGGGGTTGGTTGGTGTGTTGGGTGGTGGGTTTTTCTGTTGGGGGGTGTTTGTATTTTTTTTAACAGGTAAAACAGCTGATTTCTTTGGGGCAATGCCCCACAAAAGGCCCTTTTAAGGGCCATTGGCAGTTTAGTGTAGGCTAGGGATTTTTTATTTTTTTGGGGGGGAGGGGGGGTTATTTTCATAGGGATAATTTTTTTATTTTTGATAATTTATTTTTTTATTTTTTGTAACTTAGTGTTTATTTTTTTTGTAATTTAGAAAATTGTATTTTAATTATTTAATTTATTTTATTGTAATGTTAGTTTTTAGTGTAAGGCAGGTTAGGTTTTATTTTACAGGTAAGTTTGTATTTATTTTAACTAGGTAGTTATTAAATAGTTTATAACTATTTACTAAATAGTCTACCTAGTTAAAATAATTACAAACTTACCTGTGAAATAAAAAAAACCTAAGATAGCTACAATATAACTATTAGTTATTTTGTAGCTAGCTTAGGTTTTATTTTACAGGTAAGTATGTATTTAGTTTTAAATAGGAATTATTTAGGTAATAATTGTAAGGTTTATTTAGATTTATTTTAATTATATTTAAATTAGGGGGTTTAGGGTTAGGGTTAGACTTAGGTTTAGGGTTACGTTAGGGTTAGGGTTATGCTAGGGTTAGGTTTAGAGGTTAATATATTTTTTTAGTGTTAGTAATGTTGGAGGCCAGAGGTTTAGGGGTTAATAACTTTAGTATAGTGGTGGCAGATTAGGGTTTAATAACTGTAATGTAGGTTGCAGCGATGTTAAGGGCGGCAGATTAGGGGTTAATAAGTGTATTTAGGTGGCGCACGCAACTGATGACGGCAACGGACGCGTTACAAACGCTGTTATAGTATAGATATAAATAATTCATAATAGATCCAAACAAAAACGTTACAAGTGTAACAATATTTGTATAAATGATATGCCACAGTGTTCAGTTAAATTAAAAAAAATAAAGATTAACTATGCATGGAACCCAACACTTATAGGGACAGTATTGCAGAACTGTTGATGCCAGTAGCAGGTTGAAAGTCATTATACTCAATCTTCTCAAAATTACTAACAGCTGTTTCTATGCTTTCTATGGCCTAGATTTGGAGTTTGGCGGTAGCCGTGAAAACCAGCGTTAGAGGCTCCTAACGCTGGTTTTAGGCTACCTCCGGTATTTGGAGTCATTAAAAAAAGGGTCTAACGCTCACTTTTCAGCCGCGACTTTTCCATACCGCAGATCCCCTTACGTCAATTGCGTATCCTATCTTTTCAATGGGATTTTTCTAACTCCGGTATTTAGAGTCGTGTCTGAAGTGAGCGTTAGAAATCTAACGACAAAACTCCAGCCGCAGAAAAAAGTCAGTAGTTAAGAGCTTTCTGGGCTAACGTCGGTTCATAAAGCTCTTAACTACTGTACTCTAAAGTACACTAACACCCATAAACTACCTATGTACCCCTAAACCGAGGTCCCCCCACATCGCCGCCACTCGATTAAATTTTTTTAACCCCTAATCTGCCGACCGCCACCTACGTTATACTTATGTACCCCTAATCTGCTGCCCCTAACACCGCCGACCCCTATAATATATTTATTAACCCCTAATCTGCCCCCTCAACGTCGCCTCCACCTGCCTACACTTATTAACCCCTAATCTGCCGAGCGGACAGCACCGCTATTATTATAAAGTTATTAACCCCTAATCCGCCTCACTAACCCTATAATAAATAGTATTAACCCCTAATCTGCCCTCCCTTACATCGCCGACACCTAACTTCAATTATTAACCCCTAATCTGCCGACTTGAGCTCACCGCTATTCTAATAAATGTATTAACCCCTAAAGCTAAGTCTAACCCTAACACTAACACCCCCCTAAGATAAATTTAATTTTAATCTAACGAAATTAATTAACTCTTATTAAATAAATTATTCCTATTTAAAGCTAAATACTTACCTGTAAAATAAATTCTAATATAGCTACAATATAAATTATAATTATATTATAGCTATTTTAGGATTAATATTTATTTTACAGGTAACTTTGTATTTATTTTAACCAGGTACAATAGCTATTAAATAGTTAAGAACTATTTAATAGCTAAAATAGTTAAAATAATTACAAATTTACCTGTAAAATAAATCCTAACCTAAGTTACAATTAAACCTAACACTACACTATCAATAAATTAATTAAATAAAATACCTACAATTACCTACAATTAAACCTAACACTACACTATCAATAAATTAATTAAATACAATACCTACAAATAACTACAATGAAATAAACTAACTAAAGTACAAAAAATAAAAAAGAACTAAGTTACAAAAAATAAAAAAATATTTACAAACATAAG
The DNA here is from genome assembly GCF_027579735.1 of Bombina bombina. Lineage (NCBI taxonomy): Eukaryota > Metazoa > Chordata > Amphibia > Anura > Bombinatoridae > Bombina > Bombina bombina. The sequence continues at coordinate 91,593,922 of NC_069508.1, read as the reverse complement.
AAAAATATTACAACAATTTTAAACTAATTACACCTACTCTAAGCCCCCTAATAAAATAACAAAGCCCCCCAAAATAAAAAAAATGCCCTACCCTATTCTAGATTACTAAAGTTCAAAGCTCTTTTACCTTACCAGCATGCCCCAAGAAGTTCAGCTCTTTTGCCTGTAAAAAAAACATACAATACCCCCCCAACATTACAACCCACCACCCACATACCCCTAATCTAACCCAAACCCACCTTAAATAAACCTAACACTAAGACCCTGAAGATCTCCCTACCTTGAGTCATCTTCACCCAGCCGAGCCAAATTCTTCATCCAAGCGGAGCAAGAAGAGGTCCTCCATCCGGTAGAAGTCTTCATCCAAGCGGGGCAGAAGAGGTCTTCCATCCGATTGAAGTCTTCATCCAAGCGGGATCTTCTATCGTCATCCATCCGGAGTGGAGCGGCAGGATCCTGAAGACCTCCGACGCAGAACTTCCGTCCTGGCCGACGACTGAACGACGAATGACGGTTCCTTTAAATGACGTCATCCAAGATGGCGTCCCTCGAATTCCGATTGGCTGATAGGATTCTATCAGCCAATCGGAATTCAGGTAGGGATATTCTGATTGGCTGATGGAATCAGCCAATCAGAATCAAGTTCAATCCGATTGGCTGATTGGATCAGCCAATCGGATTGAACTTGATTCAATCCGTTAGGTGTTAGGTGTCGGCGATGTTAGGGAGGGCAGATTAGGGGTTAATACTATTTATTATAGGGTTAGTGAGGCGGATTAGGGGTTATTAATAACTTTATAATAATAGCGGTGCGGTCCGGTCGGCAGATTAGGGGTTAATAAGTGTAGGCAGGTGGAGGCGACGTTGTGGGGGGCAGATTAGGGGTTAATAAATATAATATAGGGGTCGGCGATGTTAGGGCAGCAGATTAGGGGTACATAGGGATAATGTAAGTAGCGGCGGTTTACGGAGCGGCAGATTAGGGGTTAATAATAATATGCAGGGGTCAGCGATAGCGGGGGCGGCAGATTAGGGGTTAATAAGTGTAAGGTTAGGGGTGTTTAGACTCGGGGTACATGTTAAAGTGTTAGGTGCAGACGTAGGAAGTGTTTCCCCATAGCAAACAATGGGGCTGCGTTAGGAGCTGAACGCGGATTTTTTGCAGGTGTTAGGTTTTTTTTCAGCTCAAACAGCCCCATTGTTTCCTATGGGGGAATCGTGCACGAGCACGTTTTTGAGGCTGGCCGCGTCCGTAAGCAACTCTGGTATCGAGAGTTGCAGTTGCGTTAAATATGCTCTACGCTCCTTTTTTGGAGCCTAACGCTGACATTCTGTGGACCCTCAATACCAGAGTTATTTTTATGGTGCGGCCAGAAAAAAGCCAGCATTAGCTACGCGGGTTATTACCGACAAAACTCTAAATCTAGCCGTATGGGAGCTACTGTGGGATAATAGCAATTGCTGTTATTATATATGGCTGCCACTGGCCCCTCTTTCTTTTAAAATTGTACAACTGCTTAAAGGAACAATAATTCTTTGAGATTTTATATAAAATATTTAGTTATGGATGCGTAATGAAACAACTTTGCAGTATATTTACATTATTTATTTTGCCCCCTTTCCATGCAATTTAATTTCTACTTCTTAGAACACGAAAAGCCTGCTAACTTCTTAAGGCTGACCCTACTACATATCTTTCACTAATTGTATTCAACTGATAACCGCTGCAAAACAGAGTACTTGATACTAACTTTTTGACTGTGGCTAAGCTCGTTGTATGCAGACTAAAGCCCAGATTGGCTACTGCAAAAAGACAAAACGTAGGTAAAGTTTGGTTATTGACAAATTATTGCATTAGAAAGAATGATCATTTCCTTTAAAAACATTAAGACTTGGTTGATATGTTATTTTTTAGCAAGACAACAGAAATGTCTTGTAATTGCTGTCCCTTTGTATCGCTGTAAACTATGTTTAGGTGCATACAACAACGCAGAGGCTAAAAAATAAATCATTGTCCCAGCCCGTTATACTAATTAACCCTATGTTGCTCCGAATTCCCACTGCAATTTAACCCTAGTTGTCACTTCAACTTCCCAATTTCCTCACTGCATTTAACTCTAACTCCTTGTCCACTGTAAATAACCCTAACTGCTGATTTTAATCAGCTTTCTAATTTACTCCTATTATCAATTGTTCTTTGTTCTATTGGTTTCTTTTGTTGAAAAACAGGGACATAACCTTAGGAGCTGGCCCATTTTTTGAGCACTATATGGCAGCAGTTTTACAAGAATGTTATCCATATGCAAGAGCACTAGATGGCAGAAGTTTTACAAGAATGTTATCCATATGCAAGAGCACTAGATGGCAGCAGTTTTACAAGAATGTTATCCATATGCAAGAGCACTAGATGGCAGCAGTTTTACAAGAATGTTATCCATATGCAAGAGCACTAGATCGCAGCAGTTTTACAAGAAAGTTATCCATATGCAAGAGCACTAGATCGCAGCAGTTTTACAAGAATGTTATCCATATGCAAGAGCACTAGATCGCAGCCCTATTTCCTGCCATGTAGGGCTCCAGATCGCTACTCAGGTATCTCTTCAACACAGAATATCATGGGAACGAAGCAAATTAGAAAGTAAATTGGAAACTTTTTTTAAAATGGTTTGCTCTGTTTATAAAGAATTGTTTTAGGTTTCATATCCCTTTAATCTTAACCATGTATATGAGTCTTATATAAACTGATTACAGTACTGAATTTCTTTGTGTTGTAGAGCGCATAATGAGCAATACATGAACATAAAAAGCTGAAATAAAACAATTTACGCTATAAAGTAAATAAAAGACATTAAATGCAGTCACCATATATTCTATAACTTCTGAAAGGGATATTCACAAAACATAATAATTTTCAATTTTCTTCTTTAGGAGGTAATCAATATTATCGATTTATCACACCTCTCAGATCCACTGTAGCTCTGAGTGAAGCACTTTATGGGGCCTATTTATGAAAGGCCTGTCGGACATGATCCGACATTGCGGATCATGTCCAACAGACCTCGCTGAATGCGGAGAGCAATATGCTCTCCGCATTCAGCATTACACCAGCAGCTCTTGTGAACTGTTGGTGCAACGCTGCCCCCTGCAGATTCGTGGCCAATTGGCCGCTAGCAGGGGGGTGTTAATCAACCCGATCGTATTCGATTGGGTTGATTTGCGGCGATCTCTGTCCGCCTCCTCAGAGAAGGGCGGATAGGTTATGGAGCAGCGATCTTTAGACTGCTGCTCCATAACTGGTGGGCGAGCCTGAAGGCTCGCCAGAAACACAGGGCTCCAGTCAACTATGTCCTCAGAAATGTTCGAGTTCGGGGTACGTGGCCTCTGAACACTGGGCATTATTCTAGGGCCAAAGGGAATCACAGCACCACGAACACGACGGCCCCTGCGGGGTGGCCTGACTCTGCCTGTCATTTTTTCGATTAGTGGTACTATGCGTGCAAGCTACTGTGACAACAGATATGAGTAGCACTGTGCACTGGCAGAAGTCGGCAGAGTAGACGCTGTAGGCCTGACACACATGCTTGCAGACAACTAACTGCTATTCAATCTATTACAGTCAAAAAATTTTTTTTTTTAAATCTACACTACTGTTACACCAGATATGAGTTGCACTGGGGTGACACTGCGCCCTGGCAGGCACTGAAACGCACACGTGTGAAGGAAACTGACTGCTATTATTTAACACAGTCAAAAAAGTGTTGTTTTATTTAAATCTACACTACTGTTACACCAGATATGAGTTGCACTGGTGTGACACTGTGCCCTGGCAGGCAGGCCCTGAAACGCACACGTGTGAAGGAAACTGACTGCTATTATTTAACACAGTCAAAAAAGTGTTGTTTTTTTTAATCTACACTACTGTTACACCAGATATGAGTTGCACTGGTGTGACACTGTGCCCTTGCAGGCCCTGAAATGCACACGTGTGAAGGAAACTGACTGCTATTATTTAACACAGTCAAAAAAGTGTTGTTTTTTTTAAATCTACACTACTGTTACACCAGATAAGAGTTGCACTGGGGTGACACTGTGCCCTGGCAGGCACTGAAATGCACACGTGTGAAGGAAACTGACTGCTATTATTTAACACAGTCAAAAAAGTGTTGTTTTTTTAAAATCTACACTACTGTTACACCACATATGAGTTGCACTGCGGTGATACTGTGCCCTGGCAGGATAGCACTTAAACGCACACGTGTGAAGGAAACTGACTGCTATTATTTAACACAGTCAAAAAAGTGTTGTTTTTTTAAATCTACACTACTGTTACACCAGATATGAGTGGTGGCACTGGGCAAGTGGGCACAGTATACGCTGGCAGGCAGGCAACTGCAATTAGATTACACAGGGAAAAAAAAAAAGCAGACTGATGTTCTAGCCCTAAAAAGCAGAGATCAGATGAGTCCTTCAGGACTGTAGTGGACACTGAATACACTAGCCTAGCTATCGATTTCCCTATTCAATCAACAGCAGCTACACTGTCCCTCCTCTCTCTAAGAATGCAGCTTCCAAATGAATCTAAAATGGATGCTGTCCAGGAGGTAGGAGGGTCTGGAAGGGAGGGTCTGCTGCTGATTGACTGGAAAGTGTCTGCTGACTGTGAGGTACAGGGTCAAAGTATTACTCAATGATGACGAATATGGGGCGGATCGAACATCGCATATGTTTGCCCGCCGTGGCGAACGCGAACAAGCTATGTTCGCCGGGAACTATTCGCCGGCGAACTATTCGTGACATCACTATTGTGTAGCCGACAATGCCTTGTTGATGTCAGAGGTCAGAGGAGAATGGACAGATTTCTAGATGATACAAAGGCAACAGTAACTCAAATAACCACTCGTTACAACCAAGGTATGCAGAATACGCACAACACCTTAAACCTTGAAGCAGATGGGCTACAGCAGCAGAAGACCACACCAGGTGCTAATCCTTTCAGCTAAGAACAGGAAACTGAGGCTACAATTTGCACAGGCTCACCAAAATTGGACAATAGAAGCTTGGAAAAACGTTGCCTGGTCTGATGAGTCTCGATTTCAGCTGTGACATTCCAATGGTAGGGTCAGATTTTGGCATAAACAACATGAAAGCATCAATCCATCCTGCCTTATATCAACGGTTCAGGCTGGTGGTGGTTGTGTAATGGTGTGGGGGATATTTTCTTGGCATATTTTGGGCCCCTTAGTACCAATTGAGCATCATTTAAATGCCACAGCCTACCTATGTATTGTTGCTGACCATGTCTATCTCTTTATGACTACAGTGTACCCATCTTCTGATGGCTACTTACAGCAGGATAATGCACCATGTCACAAAGCTCAAATCATCTCAAACTGGTTTCTTGAACATTACAATGAGTTCACTGCACTCCAATGGCCTCCACAGTCACCAGATCTCAACTCAATAGGGCACCTTTGGGATGCGATGGAACGGGAGATTCGCATCATGGATGTGCAGTCGACAAATCTGCAGCAACTTCGTGATGCTATCATGTCAATATGGACTAAAATCTCTGAGGAATGTTTCCAACACCTAGTTAAATCTATGCAATGAAGAAATAAGGCAGTCCTGAAGGCAAAAGGGGGTCCAACCCGGTACTAGCAAGGTGTACCTAATAAAGTGGCCGGTGAGTATCTATCTATCTATCTATCTATATAAATATATATAGAGTGTTTGGATGATAGCTGTCACATAATGAGGCCTATTTATCAAGCCGTCAACTGCAAATACGCTGGAATTCCACAGTGTAATTGTGGCGAGCTTGATTTGCCTTATTTATCAAAGCCTACAAAATTTGAAAATGCTTACGTCATTACAGATGTTCCGAATGCAAATTCGTCACTATCTGACTACTTTTGCTAGTTAACAAATATCTAACAGGTATGCATGCCAGTATTCCGGCCCAGCGTCCCTGCTTTTCAATCCGCCGCCCTGGAGGTGGCAGATGCCATAGGAATCAATGAGAGTCTGAAAGCAGCGAAAGCTCATGTTCGCTGCTTCCCGATACCCCATTGATTCCTATGGGAGAATAAAAGTTATGTTTACACCTAACACCCTAACATAAACCCTGAGTATAAACACCCCTAATCTGCCGCCCCCTACACCGCCGCCACCAACATTATACTTATTAAGTTATTAACCCCTAATCTGCTGCCCGACACCGCCAACACCTACATTATACTTATTAACCCCTAATCTGCCGCCCCGACACCGCCGCCACCTACATAAATGTATTAACACTTATCCCACCGCTCCCTGAGCCCACTGCAACTAAATATAGTTATTAACCCCTAAACCCCTGGCCTCCCACATCAATACCACTTACTAAACCCATTAACCCCTAAACCGCCATCCCCACACATCACCATAAACTAAACTAAGCTATTAACCCCTAAACCTAACAAACCGCTAACTTTATATTTAAATATTAACTCATCCCTTTCTTATAAAAAATTAAAACTTACCTTTAGAATTAAAATAAACTATATTAAACTAATAATTAATCTACCCTAACTGTTATACTAAGATTACATTAAACTATATTAAACTATTAATTAATCTACCCTAGCTATTAGACTAAAATTGCATGAAACTATATTAAACTATTAATAATCTACCCTAACTGTTATACTAAGATTACATTAAACTATATTAAACTATTAATTAATCTACCCTAGCTATTAGACTAAAATTGCATGAAACTATATTAAACTATTAATAATCTACCCTAACTGTTATACTAAAATTACATTAAACTACAAATTAAATAAAATATATTATATATTTAAAAACCTAACTAACCCTACTCAAATAATTTAAATCTCCTATTAAAAATTACAAAGTTACAAAAAACTAACAACTAAGTAAAAAAAAATAACAAACACAGTCGGCTAGATTTAGAGTTCTGCGGCCAAAGAGGTGCGTTAGCTACGCATGCTTTTTCCCCCCGCACCTTTTAAATACCGCTGGTATTTAGAGTTCACAGAAGGGCTGCGTTAGGCTACAAAAAAGGGAGCGTAGAGCATATTTACCGCCACTGCAACTCTAAATACCAGCGTTGCTTACGGACGCGGCCAGCTTCAAAAACGTGCTTGTGCACGATTCCTCCATAGAAAACAATGGGGCTGTTTGAGCTGAAAAAAAACCTAACACCTGCAAAAAAGCAGCGTTAAGCTCCTAACGCAGCCCCATTGTTTCCTATGGGGAAACACTTCCTAAGTCTGCACCTAACACCCTAACATGTAAGCAACGCTGGTATTTAGAGTTGCAGTGGCGGTAAATATGCTCTACACTCCCTTTTTTGTAGCCTAACGCAGCCCTTCTGTGAACTCTAAATACCAGCGGTATTTAAAAGGTGCGGGGGGAAAAAGCATGCGTAGCTAACGTACCCCTTTGGCCGCAGAACTCTAAATCTAGCCGACTGTGTTTGTTATTTTTTTTGACTTAGTTGTTAGTTTTTTGTAACTTTGTAATTTTTAATAGGAGATTTAAATTATTTGAGTGGATATGATTGCTAGTATTAAATGGGTCACATTTTAATGGGGTTATTTAAGCTTAACTGGAGCTTTTTGTAAGTATTTTAGATTTGTATAGGTTGAACTCGATGGACTTCAGTCTTTTTTTCAACCTTATCTACTATGTAACTATGTACCCCGAGTCTAAACACCCCTAACCTTACGCTTATTAACCCCTAATCTGCTGCCCCCGCTATCGCTGACCCCTGCATATTATTATTAACCCCTAATCTGCCGCTCCGTACACCGCCGCAACCTACGTTATCCCTATGTACCCCCTAATCTGCTGCCCCTAACACCGCCGACCCCTATATTATATTTATTAACCCCTAATCTGCCCCAACGTCGCCTCCACCTACCTACAATAGTCGCCTCCACCTACCTACAATAATTAACCCCTAATCTGCCGACCGGATCTCACCGCTACTCTAATAAATGTATTAACCCCTAAAGCTAAGTCTAACCCTAACACCCCCCTAAGTTAAATATAATTTAAATCTAACGAAATAAATTAACTCTTATTAAATAAATTATTCCTATTTAAAGCTAAATACTTACCTGTAAAATAAACCCTAATATAGCTACAATATAAATTATGATTATATTGTAGCTATTTTAGGATTAATATTTATTTTACAGGCAACTTTGTAATTATTTTAACCAGGTACAATAGCTATTAAATAGTTAATAACTATTTAATAGCTACCTAGTTAAAATAATTACAAAATTACCTGTAAAATAAATCCTAACCTAAGTTACAATTAAACCTAACACTACACTATCAATAAATTAATTAAATAAAATACCTACAATTATCTACAATTAAACCTAACACTATACTATCAATAAATTAATTAAATACAATACCTACAAATAAATACAATGAAATAAACTAACTAAAGTACAAAAAATAAAAAAGAACTAAGTTACAAAAAATAAAAAAATATTTACAAACATTAGAAAAATATTACAACAATGTTAAACTAATTACACCTACTCTAAGCCCCCTAATAAAATAAGAAATACCCCCAAAATAAAAAAATGCCCTACCCTATTCTAAAATTAAAATAGAAAAGCTCTTTTACCTTACCAGCCCTGAAAAGGGCCCTTTGCGGGGCATGCCCCAAAGAATTCAGCTCTTTTGCCTGTAAAAAAAAACATACAATACCCCCCCAACATTACAACCCACCACCCACATACCCCTAATCTAACCCAAACCCCCCTTAAATAAACCTAACACTAAGCCCCTGAAGATCTTCTTACCTTATCTTCACCACGCCGGGTTCACCGATCGATCCAGAAGAGCCTCCGATTTCTTGATCCAAGCCCAAGCGGGGGCTGAAGATGTCCATGATCCGGCTGAAGTCTTCATCCAAGCGGGAGCTGAAGAGGTCCATGATTCGGCTGAAGTCTTCTATCAAGCGGCATCTTCAATCTTCTTTCTTCCGGATCCATGTTCATCCGGCCGACTCGGAACATCCATCTTCACCGACGACTTCCCGATGAATGACGGTTCCTTTAAGGGACGTCATCCAAGATGGCGTCCCTCAAATTCCGATTGGCTGATAGGATTCTATCAGCCAATCGGAATTAAGGTAGGAAAATTCTGATTGGCTGATGGAATCAGCCAATCAGATTCAAGTTCAATCCGATTGGCTGATCCGATCAGCCAATCAGATTGAGCTCGCATTCTATTGGCTGTTCCGATCAGCCAATAGAATGCGAGCTCAATCTGATTGGCTGATCGGATCAGCCAATCGGATTGAACTTGATTCTGATTGGCTGATTCCATCAGCCAATCAGAATTTTCTTACCTTAATTCCGATTGGCTGATAGAATCCTATCAGCCAATCGGAATTCGAGGGACGCCATCTTGGATGACGTCCCTTAAAGGAACCGTCATTCGTCGGGAAGTCGTCGGTGAAGATACTAAAATTACATTAAACTACAAATTAAATAAAATATATTATATATTTAAAAACCTAACTAACCCTTGATTCTGATTGGCTGATTCCATCAGCCAATCAGAATTTTCTTACCTTAATTCCGATTGGCTGATAGAATCCTATCAGCCAATCGGAATTCGAGGGACGCCATCTTGGATGACGTCCCTTAAAGGAACCGTCATTCGTCGGGAAGTCGTCGGTGAAGATGGATGTTCCGCGTCGGCGGGATGAACATGGATCCGGAAGAAAGAAGATTGAAGATGCCGCTTGATAGAAGGCTTCAGCCCGATCATGGACCTCTTCAGCTCCCGCTTGGATGAAGACTTCAGCCCGATCATGGACCTCTTCAGCTCCCGCTTGGATGAAGACTTCAGTCGGATCATGGACATCTTCAGCCCCCCGCTTGGGCTTGGATCAAGACATCGGAGGAGCTCTTCTGGATCGATCGGTGAACCCGGCGTGGTGAAGACAAGGTAGGGAGATCTTCAGGGGCTTAGTGTTAGGTTTATTTAAGGGGGGTTTGGGTTAGATTAGGGGTATGTGGGTGGTGGGTTGTAATGTTGGGGGGGGGGTATTGTATGGTTTTTTTTTACAGGCAAAAGAGCTGAATTCTTTGGGGCATGCCCGCAAAGGGCCCTTTTCAGGGCTGGTAAGGTAAAAGAGCTTTTCTATTTTAATTTTAGAATAGGGTAGGGCATTTTTTTATTTTGGGGGTCTTTGTTATTTTATTAGGGGGCTTAGAGTAGGTGTAATTAGTTTAAAAATTGTTGTAATATTTTTCTAATGTTTGTAAATATTTTTTTATTTTTTGTAACTTAGTTCTTTTTTATTTTTGTACTTTAGTTAGTTTATTTAATTGTATTTATTTGTAGGTATTGTATTTAATTAATTTATTGATAGTGTAGTGTTAGGTTTAATTGTAACTTAGGTTAGGATTTATTTTACAGGTAATTTTGTAATTATTTTAACTAGGTAGATATTAAATAGTTATTAACTATTTAATAGCTATTGTACCTGGTTAAAATAAATACAAAGTTACCTGTAAAATAAATATTAATCCTAAAATAGCTACAATATAATTATTATTTATATTGTAGCTATATTAGGGTTTATTTTACAGGTAAGTATTTAGCTTTAAATAGGAATAATTTATTTAATAAGAGTTAATTTATTTCGTTAGATAAAAATTATATTTAATTTAGGGGGGTGTTAGGGTTAGGGTTAGAATTAGCTTTAGGGGTTAAAAAAATTATTAGAGTAGCGGTGAGCTCCGGTCGGCAGATTAGGGGTTAATGCTTGAAGTTAGGTGTCGTCGATGTTAGGGAGGGCAGATTAGGGGTTAATACTATTTATTATAGTGTTATTGAGGCGGGAGTGAGGCGGATTAGGGGTTAATACATTTATTATAGTAGCTGTGCGGTCCGGTCGGCAGATTAGGGGTTAATAAGTGTAGGTAGGTGACGGCGACGTTGGGGGCGGCAGATTATGGGTTAATAAATATTATGTAGGTGTTGACGGTATTAGGGGCAGCAGATTAGGGGTACATAGGGATAACGTAGGTGGCGGCGGTGTACGGAGCGGCAGATTAGGGGGTTAAAATTTTTTAATAGAGTGGCGGCGATGTGGGGCGGCCTCAGTTTAGGGGTACATAGGTAGTTTATGGGTGTTAGTGTACTTTAGAGCACAGTAGTTAAGAGCTTTATAAACCGGCGTTAGCCCAGAAAGCTCTTAACTACTGACTTTTTTCTGCGGCTGGAGTTTTGTCGTTAGATTTCTAACGCTCACTTCAGCCAAGACTCTAAATACCGGTGTTAGAAAGATCCCATTGAAAAGATAGGATACGCAAATGGCGTAGGGGGATCTGCCGTATGGAAAAGTCGTGGCTGCAAAGTGAGCGTTAGACCCTTTCCTGACTGACTCCAAATACCAGCGGGCGGTAAAAACCAGCGTTAGGAGCCTCTAACGCTGGTTTTGACGGCTACCGCCAAACTCTAAATCTAGGCCTAAGTTACACAAAATAACAAACACTAACGCCTAGATTTAGAGTTTTGCGGCCAAAGGCGTGCGTTAGCTACGCATCTTTTTTTTTCTAGCACTGCTTCTAAACAACGCTGGTATTTAGAGTTCTCTGAAGGGCTGCGTTAGGCTCCAAAAAGGGAGCGTAAAGGCATATTTACCGCCACTTCAACTCTCAATACCAGCGTTGCTTACAGTAGCGGCTAGCTGGAAAAACGTGCTTGTGCACGATTCCCCCATAGGAAACAATGGGGCAGTTTGGGATGAAAAAAAAACTAACACCTGCAAAAAAGCAGCGTTTAGCTCCTAACGCAGCCCCATTGTTTCCTATGGGGAAACAGTTTCTAAGTCTGCACCTAACACCCTAACATGAACCCCGAGTCTAAACACCCCTAACCTTACACTTATTAACCCCTAATCTGCCACCCCCGCTATCGCTGACACCTGCATTACACAATTAAACCCTAATCTGCCGATCCGGACACTGCCGCAACCTACATTATCCCTATGTACCCCTAATCTGCTGCCCCTAACATTGCCGACACCTACATAATATTTATGAACCCCTAATCTGCCCCCCCCAACGTCGCCGCTACCTAACTACACTTATTAACCACTAATCTGCCGACCGGACCTCGCTGCCACTATAATAAATGTATTAACCCCTAAACCGCCGAACTCCCGCCTCGCAAACCCTATAATAAATAGTATTAACCCCTAATCTGCCCTCCCCAATGTCGCCGCCACCTAACTTCAAGTATTAACCCCTAATCTGTCGACCAGACCTCGCCGCTACTCTAATAAATGTATTAACCCCTAAAGCTAAGTCTAACCCTAACCCTAACACCCCCCTAAATTAAATATAATTTTAATCTAACAAAATAAATTAAATCTTATTAACTAAAGTATTCCTATCTAAAACTAAATACTTACCTGTAAAATAAACCCTAATATAGCTACAATATAATGAATAATCATATTGTAGCTATTTTAGGATTTATATTTATTTTACAGGCAACTTTGTATTTATTTTAACTAGGTACAATAGCTATTAAATTGTTAGTTACTATTTAATAGCTACCTAGTTAAAATAATTACAAAATTACCTTTAAAATAAATCCTAACCTAAGTTAGAATTAAACCTAACACTACACTATCAATAAATAAATTACCTACAATTAAATAAACTAAACTAAATTACAAAAACAAACAAACACTAAATTACAAAAAATAAAAAAAAGATTACAAGAATATTAGGCTAATAACAACTACTCTAAGCCCCCTAATAAAATAAAAAAGCCCCCCAAAATAATAAAGGTCCCTACCCTATTCTAAATTAAAAAGTAACCAGCTCTTTTACCAGCCCTTAAAAGGGGTTATTGTGCCCCTAAGTAATCAGCTCTTTTGCCTTTAAAAAAAATACAACCCCCCAACATTAAAACCCACCAACCACATACCCCTACTCTAACCCAAACCCCCCTTAAATAAACCTAACACTACCCCCCTGAAGATCACCCTACCTTGAGCCGTGTTCACCCAGCCGGGCACCGATGGACCAAAAGAGGACATATGGAGCGGTAGAAGTCTTCATCCTATATGGGCAGAAGAGGACATCCGGACCGGCAGACATCTTCATCCAAGCGGCATCTTCTATCTTCATCCATCCGACGAGGAGCGGCTCCATCTTCAAGACCTCCGGTGCGGAACATCCTTCTTCCCCGACGACTAGACGATGAATGACGGTTCCTTTAAATTATGTCATCCAAGATGGCGTCCCTCAAATTCCGATTGGCAGATAGGATTCTATCAGCCAATCGGAATTAAGGTAGGAAAAATCTGATTGGCTGATTGAATCAGCCAATCAGATTGAGCTTGCATTCTATTGGCTGTTCCGATCAGCCAATAGAATGCGAGCTCAATCTGCTTGGCTGATTGGATCAGTCAATCGGATTGAACTTGAATCTGATTGGCTGATTCAAGATGGAGCCACTCCTCATCGGATGGATGAAGATAGAAGATGCCGCTTGGATGAAGATGTCTGCCGGTCCGGATGTCCTCTTCTGCCCGGATAGGATGAAGACTTCTGCCGCTACGGATGTCTTCTTTTGGTCCATCGGTGCCCGGCTGGGTGAACACGTCTCAAGGTAGGGTGATCTTCAGGGGGGTAGTGTTAGGTTTATTTAAGGGGGGTTTGGGTTAGAGTAGGGGTATGTGGGAGGTAGGTTTTAATGTTGGGGGGGTTGTATTTTTTTTAAAGGCAAAAGAGCTGATTACTTAGGGGCATGCCCCGCAAAAAGCCCTTTTAAGGGCTGGTAAAAGAGCTGGTTACTTTTTAATTTAAAATAGGGTAGGGACCTTTATTATTTTGGGGGGCTTTTTTATTTTATTAGGGAGCTTAGAGTAGGTGTAATTAGCCTAATATTCTTGTAATCTTTTTTTATTTTTTGAAATTTAGTGGGTTTTTTTTTTGTAATTTAGTTTAGTTTATTTAATTGTATGTAATTGTAGGTAATTTATTTAATTAATTTATTGATAGTGTAGTGTTAGGTTTAATTGTAACTTAGGTTAGGATTTATTTTACACATAATTTTGTAATTATTTTAACTAGGTAGCTATTAAATAGTAAATAACTATTTAATAGCTATTGTACCTAGTTAAAATAAATACAAAGTTGCCTGTAAAATAAATATAAATCCTAAAATAGCTACAATATAATTATTCATTATATTGTAGCAATATTAGGGTTTATTTTACAGGTAAGTATTTAGTTTTAAATAGGAATACTTTAGTTAATAATATTTAATTTATTTCGTTAGATTAAAATTATATTTAACTTAGGGGGGTGTTAGGGTTAGACTTAGCTTTAGGGGTTAATACATTTATTAGAGTGGCGGCGAGGTCCGGTCGGCAGATTAGGGGTTAATACTTGAAGTTAGGTGGCGGCGATGTTAGGGAGGGCAGATTAGGGGTTAATACAATTTATTATAGTGTTTGTGAGGAGGGAGTGCGGCGGTTTAGGGGTTAATACATTTTTTTTTTTTATTTCTTTATTTTCGCGCCAGCAGTGTACAATGTTACAAAACAAAAAGCAAAAACCAAGCAAAAAGCACAGACGCTTTATCCTTTGCGCCACACAGGGCCAAATCTTCAAACTCTAACACAATTACCAGTTCAACCCGTGTGGCTACATACTTATTGCTGAAAAAAGACTTATGCACAATACTGGAATTTCTAGCAGTTTAAACCACAGTCATACAAATCCCATACAAAACAACACTAAGAAATAAAACAACTATAACAAAAAAAAAAGAAGAAATACATCACAAATCTCTCTCCCTGCCCCCCCCCCCCCAACAGTCGGCCTAGGGGCATATCCACTCTCCCCTTAGGTTAGACTCTAAAATACACACTGAATCTCTAAAAGGGGAAATAACCAACTTCCTGGTGTTAATATCCAGCGACTTAATATAGATTTCCCATTTAGCAAAGAAGGCCTCTATGCTTATTTCCATTTCCATCTGGGTTTTAATCTGCTCTAAAAATAGCTGATAATGTATACCTTTCTTAAATTCTGCAAATTTGGGCTCCTTGTGAGATCGCCAGTTTTTCAAAATTATTTTCCTACCTATAAGAATAACCGTATTTATTAATAAAGGGTTCCACCCAATTTCCTCGTACGTTGTTAGAAAGAAAACATTCTGGCAAGTAATATGGGTATGTCGTTGAAGAAGTTTTGTTAACCAAAATGAAATTTTACCCCAAAACCTCTGAATCACCGGGCAGAACCAAAACATATGGTATATATCAGCTAGGACTAATTTAAATCTGATACAACACAAGCTATCTCTTCCTTTTACCCATGGTGAGAGAGACTTCGGGGTAACATATACCTGATATAAGATTTTAATTTGTTGTTCTCTAAAGTATTCCCCTGTCATAGCCTTTGCTACTCTTTTAACCGAACTAATCAGAAGCTCTGGCTCTATAGAAATAACCGAACACTCCCTCCATCTTAAGGTTAGGTATCTAATATTACTCATATCTTGATTAACTAATAAAGCCCCATATATGGATGAGATTGAGAGTTTCCCTAGACTAAATAAGCAAATATTATTCCACTCCAAGCCTGGCGTCTTCAGAATTTGTTCAGCATAATGCCGAAGTTGCAAAAAGCGATGTATTGGGAGATGGTAATACCAAATTCTAATTTACACTCATTGAAAGTCTTAACTCTATTCTCCGATATATTAATTATTTGAATCATATATTTAACCCCAGCATTAGTCCACTTCCCAAATCTTGAAGAATCATATCCCTCCGAAAACTCTGGGTTCCCTCTAATCGTTAGATATGGAGAGACCCTAAAGTTGGAACCCGTTCTCGCACAGAACTTACGCCAAGCCCGTAACGGTTGTTCAATAATTTTTAATTTTTTGATCCATTTAGGAATTTCAGTTGGCAACATATGAACCAAGGCTTTCAGAGAAAACGGTGCGACTAGCCCTTCCTCTATGTTATATATCGAGAAGTGATCTGTCTCTAAGAACCAGTCTACCACATACTTCATATTAGCTGCTAAATTGTAAGCTTCGAAGTCCGGGACGGCCATTCCCATTCCCTTCCTCCCAGCTGACATGCGCCTCATGGCTATCCTAGATCTGCTGTTCTTCCAAATAAATTGCCTAATGTGTTTATTGATTATCAAGCTATCCCTCTTTGCCAAAAGAAGAGGCATAGCCTGAAATACATAGAGAAATTTGGGTAGTGAAATCATTTTTATTAACTGAATCCTACCAGATAAGGACAAGGGCAAGTTCATCCATCTATCTATGTCTTCTTTAAGTGATATAATAAGTGGGAGAAAGTTTAGACTATACCACTTCCCTGGGTCGCATGAGAATTTCAAACCCAAATATGAGATATATTCTTTTGCTTCCATAAAGGGGGTTAAAGGAGAATCTTTATTTTTAATCAGCCACATTATTTCCGATTTACTTTTATTTATTCCAAAACCTGTAAAGGTCTGATATCTATCCAAAGCATCAACAATTAATGGTAAATTATTTCCCAGATTTTGTGTAAAAATAAGCACATCATCAGCGTAAATTGCTTGTTGTATCCTAGATTGTCCTATATCTATTCCTTCTAGATATTCTCTAAAATAAATAGCTAAGGGTTCCAATGATAAATTAAATAGGAGGGGTGAGATAGGACATCCCTGCCTTGTCCCTCGCTGTAAATTGAATTTATCCGAGAGAATAGAGTTAATAACTAGAGCAGCCTGGGGTATATTGTATAGTAATGTGATAATATTCACAAAATTACCCTTAATCCCAAAGTTTCCCATAGCGGTAAACATATGTTCCCAGATCAAAGAATCAAAAGCCTTCTGTGTATCAATAGATATAATAGCAGCATCCTTAGCAAGAAATGATCCCTCTTTCTTAGCTATATCACAATAATTTATTGCAAGTTCTAATTTTCTAATATTTTTTACCAACGTCCTACCTTTCATGAATCCAGTTTGGTCTGGGTGCACAAGTGGGCCAATGGCTATCTGCAGTCTATTCGCTAGAATGTGTGTTAATATCTTGTAGTCCACATTCAACAAGGAAATAGGTCTATAAGACTCAATACATTTCAAATCCTTCCCCTGTTTTGGTACCAGAGCAATCCTGGATTCATTAAAGTATTTAGTTGGGCTAATCCCCTCTATAAGAAAGGAGTTAAACATATCCTTTAGAATATGGATTATTTTGTCCCCAATGATCTTATATAACTCCCCAGGAATATCATCGGGTCCCGAAGCCTTATTAAGCTTTAATTTGTTAATAGTCTTACTGATTTCTTCCTGGGTTATTGGGGTGTTCAGCATTTCAAGGTCTTCCTTCTTAACTTGGGGGAGCCTAATACTTCCCCAGAACTGCTCCTTGTTACTTTGCTCAATTTTTCTCTCCCTGTACAAATTTTGGAAGTGCTGTTGAAATTCCTTAATAATATCCAATGGCTGGGTGATGATTTTACCTTTCACTTTAATAGCCGTTATGTTTTTACTTGATTTCTGAAAACTAATCATTTTAGCCAGGAACTTCCCTGACTTATTACCATACACCATAAATTTACTATTGCGCCTCGTTTCTGCTTGTATTTCTTTAGCTATACACCAATCATCCCTCTGTTTCTTAGCCTCTAGGTATTGATTCCAGTTCTCACTGTTATTATTCTGTGTGTTTCTTTGAAATTTATTGACAATCTGATTCGTGAGTTGTAACCACTGGCTATTGTTTATTTTTTTCGCTTTAGCCAAATAGGCTATTATTTCTCCTCGAATTACTGCCTTGAAGGCTTGCCATAATATCTCTATATTCTCGACCGATCCCTTATTTTTTTCTAGGTATTCCTCCCACTTACTTGACAAGAAGTTCCGAAATTTCAAATTTGTATATAAGTAATTTGGGAAGAACAATCTATTGTTTGGTAGTTTTTTAGTGCTAATTACTAATGATAGCGAGATTGGCGCATGATCAGAAAGGGTAATTGGCATTATTGTTGTTTTTTGAATCAGGGTGTACAAGTTCTTACTAACTAAAAACATATCAATACGCGCGAGGGATTTATATGCTTTGGAGAGACAAGTGTATTCCTTACTATCTGGAAAAGTATTTCTCCATATATCTAGGAGATCTAAATTATAACAAAATTTTTTAAATGTTCTAGTGTCCCTATTTCCGGAATGCTGCTTCTCCGCCTGTTGCTTACTGTCTATTAAGCCTGATGCGACCATATTCAAACCCCCCCCCCCAAAATAATATTCCTATCTGATCCCATCAATTTATCCTGCAACATTTTCCAAAAACGTTTTTTCTTTTCATTTGGGCCATATACATTACACACTATAATTCTCCTCCCCTCTAGTTCCATTTCCAAAATGATAAATCTACCCTGTGGGTCCATTTCCTTTTTCATGATTTGGTATTGCAAATTTTTCCTAAATAAGATGGCAACCCCTTTTTTCTTATGGATAGCTGGGGCGTATACCACTTCTCCAACCCATCCCCACTTCAACTTCTGACTTTCCCCCTCATCAAGATGCGTTTCTTGCAGCATACCTATGTCTGTTTTAAGTTTATTCAAGTGTTGCAAGACCGCTTTCCTTTTGATTGGAGAATTAAAACCACCAACATTCCAGGAGCCTATCTTATACCTCCCACTCATTCAGTATTCAAACATGTTACACCCTCTACTCCCAACCTGGTCGGAGGGGGTGGGAAGCAAGCAAGAGAGAGAGAACAAAAAAAAATAAATACATTTAATACATTTATTAGAGTAGCGGCGAGGTCCGGTCGGCATATTAGGGGCATATTAGGGGTTAATAAGTGTAGTTAGGTAGCGGCGACTTTGGGGGGGCAGATTAGGGGTTAATAAATATTATGTAGGTGTCGGTGATGTTAGGGGCAGCAGATTAGGTGTTCATAGGAATAATGTAGGTGGCAGTGCTGTGCGGTGGGCAGATTAGGGGTTAAAATTTTTTATTATAGTGGCGGAGATGTGGGGGGACCTCGGTTTAGGGGTACATAGGTAGTTTATGGGTGTTATTGTACTTTATAGCACAGTAGTTAATAGGTTTATAAACCGGCGTTAGCCCAGAAAGCTCTTAACTACTGATTTTTTTTTTGCAGCTGGAGTCTTGTCGGTAGAGGGTCTACTGCTCACTTCAGCCAAGACTCTAAATACCGGTGTTAGGAAGATCCCATTGAAAAGATAGGATACGCAATTGGTGTAAGGGGATCTGCAGTATGGAAAAGTCGCGGCTTGAAAGTGAGCATTAGACCTTTACCTACACGACTCTAAATACCAGCGGGCGGCCAAAAGCAGCGTTAGGAGCCCTTAACGCTGCTTTTGACGGCTACCGTAAAACTCTAAATCTAGGCGATAGTTACAAAAAAAATAAACACTAAGTTACACAAAATAAAAAATAAATTATCAAATATTTAAACTAATTACACCTAATCTAAGAGCCCTATGAAAATAAAAAAGCCCCCCCAAAATAAAAAAACCCTAGCCTACAATAAACTACCAATGGCCCTTAAAAGGGCCTTTTGCGGGGCATTGCCCCAAAGAAATCAGCTTTTTTACCTGTAAAAAAAAATACAAACACCCCCCAACAGTAAAAAAGGGCATTTAGCTCTTTTTCCTTGCCCAAACCCTAATGTAAAATTTAAACCCACCCAATAAATCCTTAAAAAAACCTAACACTAACCCCCACTCACTTACAGTTTCTGAAGACCCGACATCCATCCTCAGCAAAGCCGGCAGAAGTCTTCATCCAAGCGGGCCGAAGTCTTCATCCAAGCCGGCAGAAGTCTTCATCCAGATGGCATCTTCTATCTTCATCCATCCGGCGTGGAACGACTGCATCTTCAAAACATGAAAGTAAAAGAGAGAGGCGCCAACCATAAAACAGTATCGCAGGAGCAATATACCGGTGGTTAACAACACCTCCCCCCGTGCTGGATATACTCACAAGCAATGCGGCACACGTACTGTGCCTTAAACAGCAGGTCGGGACTGTTAGGAGTCGCCCGACAGACACGCCCAGGAGCCGGTACACGTGATCTCCAAAACTCCAATCACAGGCGAGTCGTCCTGTAGAGCTCCGATTACCCGTATGTCACTAAAGGTAGTGGTAACCTATTAGATGTAGATCATATTCAGGTCTGCGGCCGCGATGTTAGGCGATGTCAGGGAAGCGTATTGGTGCAGTCGAATGCAAGTAAGTTGACGGCTTGATAAGTAGGCCTCAATATATGGGAGGGAAATTTGGAATTACTTTGGAATTTGACAGAACATATTCTACTGCTCATTGCATTGTCTTTTTTTTATTGAGGTGTTTAGACAGACATTACAATGGCATAAACAGGCAGTAGTAAACAGTATATCAAGAATTACAGTTAATCTACACAACAATATTACATGCCAATACATACAGATGATTCAAGGTACAATATTCTAAAGGCATATCAAGCTAGAAAGATATTGATACTATAATATTCAATGTGTCATGTACAATAGAACCATAGTGCATATTACACACCTCAGAAATTTTATGAGATCCATTAGTCTTGCTGAGCTGGGTAGGGTAGGTAGGGTCAATATTATGTTATTCTGTTAGACTAAATACTAAGGGAAATAGTTAGGGTTGTGGTATAGGCAAGAAAAACCGCATAGTTAATCCTCCTAATCTAGAAGACTTATTATTATATGGGGGGAGGTATTTTGTGTGTGTTGGGTAGCAGGTACTAAAAAGTTTGCCCTTATAATTTTGGAGTAAAGAGGATTTACTGAAAGATACAAAATTATTCTATATCTCTTATCAATCTTAGGACAGTTTGTGGTATAGCCAAGATAGATAAGTCTAGCCCAAAGATGTGTCAACTTAATATCCTATCTTATAAGGCTCCATTCAAATGGTATATCAGGAGCAGCGGAGAAGGGCTCAAATAAACCTAGCTAAGATAATTAAGAAACTGTGAAATTTAACTGTTTCAATAAAAGTTATTTATGCGCAATGAGTTTATAAAGATTTTGTATCCGTATATATTATCACTCTAGCATACAAATAATCATCCGGTTTCTCGTGAGTACAAAAGTTAGAAATGGGTTAAATAAAAAGTTGCCTAGATCCAAAACTTAGGAAATGGAGCCTTACGTAGACACAAATAGGTAAATTCACATGTGTATGCACTAACTGGGTTAAATAGATTGAAAACATTATTGTATCCCACGTGGGGGATTGAACTATATTCTAGCTAAGTATATTAGAACATATCACGCTTACAGGTGAATGGATCCTGTTTAGCAACTGATCACTAAAAACAAGATAAACTGTTGCATCGTAGCTCACAGTAAACCAGCTTCAAGATAACAAAGCAATATATCTATGCATATAGTCTCAGGGGCATATAAGTTACTAGGAGGAAAAATAGGAATGAGCTGATGGTATACTGGACCAATGTTATAGCTTGGATATTGGAGCCTTTCATTTTAGTCTCTTATGTTTGACATGGTTTGTATAGTTTAGTTAAGATATTATGAGTAAAAAATAGTAATGATGCAGATCCAGCCTGTGATTGAGGAATGTCAAATGGTTAGAAATAAAACTTTGCGTCAGAGTATAGCAATGGCCAAACCAACAGGGTATGAATTTTGCAAATTATACAGCATATTGAAGATGGAAAATAACAATAAAAATCATCCCTAAGAACGATCAATATATTAGGAAAACAAAGGCAGTATTAATAGAAATACAACCAATTACATCTGCTACAGACCTTTAAGTTACGAATACGTGTATAGCGGTAAAAAAAAGGCTTAATTTGCAGACATTGAAGCATTATGAGCAGCGTTCTGAATAGGCATGGGTTCACTATATACATGTACAGTAGTTCGTATATGGTGGGCTGAATGTCAGCTCTAAGGTAATCCGGAGTGCCACCAGGGTCCCATCTTCTCAAAAGTAGGGAGATTGCATAGAGGCATAAATGCAATTGCAATGAAGCTAGTGGGGTGCGTTACGAAGCTTGGAGGCAAACATACAGCTTCGAAACAGATGTAGAAGTCTGCATGATGTGCACCATGAGGTTTCTGCAGCTATGAACATATTCCTAAGTGGGAGTCTCTTGCAGGTTATCGTCGTTAGTCTCCTGCCTTTTCGACATATCTGATTGAAACGGCTCAGATGCGATTACACAGGGTTGAGGTGGATTTTCTGAGCTTTTGAAGGTGGTCTCTACTCTTGTAGCCCTCACTTTTGTAATGCTGTACTGGCTGTTCCACATCACTGAATTCCAGGTCCCCTGTAGGTAAACTAAAGATAGGGTGTAAGCGCTGGGGCCCCAGAGCACCACCACCCCCATCCACAGATATAATGGGCTCACTTAGATTGGGATGCTGGAACTGGTAAGTGCGACTCCTGTCAGGCGGTGCGTACAGCTTGTCTGCTAAGGCAGTGTGATGACTCTCGAGCAAACATCGTAGCTCCTCTAGGAAGTAGGAAGAAATCTCCATGTTAAATGCTTAATAGCAAGCGTTGAGAGGGGATGTGGTTTTTGTTTCCCATAGACTGGATACTTGTCTAGAGGCCTTTAGGTAGGATGTATTGTCCTCAAAATGGCGGCTCACACCCTGCAAAAGGCAGTTGTTCTCTTCAGCCTATCGTTATTTCCAAATTCTAAACGGAATGTTCCAAGCCCCAATATGTTTAATCCGTCAAGTGTAGAGTGTTGTCTTAGATTTATGTTCACCCAATACGCAGCTTAGATGAAGAATAGGCTGGTAATGTGAATTCGGTGCAGTCTCTCCGTCTCCTTCAAAGCTCATAAAAGTATAAGTATAGCAGATCTTGGGTCTTCTATACAAATGTTGGACAAAAAGTGGTTGTAATCCGTTAAATGGCCCCTAATTTTGGATCCTGGAGCCGAGAGCTACACTGAGGCACGTCTGACCAGTTCAGTGATTGACTCCGCCCCCGCATTGTCTTTTTTTTTGTATGTTTGACAATTATTGAATTCTAGTGTATTAAGTGGTCCTTTAAAGGGACAATATACACCAATTTTCATATTACTGCATGTAATAGACACTACTATAAAGAAGAATATGCACAGATACTGTTCTAAAAATCCAGTATAAAAGCTTTTAAATACTCACTTAGAAGCTCCCAGTTTAGCATTGTTGATAAGGTTAGGCTGGGACACCCAGTGAAAGCAGCTGGGAATGCAGGAAGAGCAGACACTCCCCTCCTCTCCTGCAAATGAAAACACTCACTATACAAACAGAAGCAGCTGGAATTTGTAGACATCTGTATGCATTTGATACTTCGAGGCTTGGTTAGGAGTCTGAAAATCATCACAATGTTATTAAAAAAATAAGCAAACTATTAATTGTTACAAAAACACTCCCAGATAGGCTGTATAAATAGATCACCCACAAAACATTTATGTGAAGAAAAATCTAGTGTACAAAGTCCCTTTAAGGTTCATATGCTAAAAGAGACACTCTCTTGCTCCTATATGCATACAAAAAGATGTTCTAATAATTCTAAATGTAATTTGATCAAATGGCATTATTCAAGGAAATCTTTATGTCTTAATTCAATATATGATTGCCGTTTCTGGCCTCACTAGTTTTTTCTTATTCCAAATTATGTATATCTCTCCCTACTCATCAAGCCAGCATAGACGTAAAAAACCATAAGAATAATGCACATATAAAAGTGTGTGAATGTAAGGCCTTGCTGATTAACTCTATACCTAACTAACTAGCACAACTAAGCCCAAATATTGTGTATGCACAACCCATTAGCCAGGAAACTGACACTCACACCTAAGGATCTATATAAACAATATTATTTGTGAAATGTTTTATTGTCTGACCTTTAAAAAGAGCTATAGACACCAGGGTTGTACATGCATTATCACTAGACATGTGCGATTCGGTTCGATTCGGAAATTCGGAAAATTCAGCAAATTCGGAGATTCGGATTGAACTGAATCTCTGAATTAAAATAGTGCCGAATCTCCCGAATAAATCCGAATAACTTCGGATTTATTTGGATTTATTCGGATTTATTCGGTAGATTCGGATGGCCATGGATTACACTAGTATTGTACAGTATATTAGGTTATATCACTCTGCTATGGGTTACACCTAATGTACAGTACATAATACTAGTCTAATCCCACCTAACACTTACCGAAATTCTGAATTTCCAAACCGAATCGAACCGAATCCAGCCGAATTTATTCGAATCCGAAACAAATCCGAACCAAATTTATTCGAATCCGAATGAATCCGAAACAAATCCGAACCAAATTGATTCAAATTTTTCCGAATTCGAATCGCTCCGAACTGAAATTAGAAAAAATCCGAATCGATCCGAACCGAACCAAATTTTTTCGCAATTTATCTTGATGCGGTTGTCTTTGGGGTTCAACTTGTCTGACGTTAATATCCTGGGGAGCACTATTTAATTGGAGTGTCTGGTTATAATGAGAGTATCTGCGCCACTTATGGTATCTACTTCTACGTGGATACCGATTACCTTTATTTGGGTATGCCCCCCATTTTGAGTATATTCCCTTCTATTAGCCGGTGGATTCTGCACCTCAGCCCTTGGTGTGGGAGGGGTAGACCCTTGGTAGGGAAGGGGCAGACTCAAAACTTTGTGTGGAAGGACTGTTTTCTCTGGCCACTTCCGCATAAGTTTTCTTTTTGAATTCAAAATTTAGGGGGCTCAGTGACACCCTGGTTTCTGACACGATTTTAGGTTTGGGCCATGACTCTCTTTTGATCCCCCTGATCACTGGACTGCTGAATAGAGTATATTTTTGTACTTTCTCTGATTAGCCAATCCAATGAACAGTTATCATCAAGGTCTCTAGCCAGATTTACTTTTATGTGTGAGGGTAATGCTTCGTAAAATATATAAATAAATAACCACTATATTTTGTCAATTGGTTGGTATGAAAAAATAAAGTAAACATAAAAACACAACAAAACTAAAATAAAGTTAGTTTTTAATTAAAAACACATTTTCATCATTTCTGACTCCTCTGTGTGCCCCTCTACATCATGTCTGACCCCTCAGTGTGCCCCACTACACCGTATCTGACCCCTCTGGTTGCCCATCTGCATCGTGACACAGAGGGCTCAGACATGAAGCAGAGGGGTACACAGAGGGGTCAGACATGATGTAGAGGAGCACACAGAGGGGTCAGACATGATGTAGAGGAGCACACAGAGGGGTCAGACATGGCATAGAGGGGCACACAGAGGGGTCAGACATGGCATAGAGGAGCACACAGAGGGGTCAGACATGGCATTGAGGGGCACACAGAGGGGTCAGACATGGCATAGAGGAGCACACAGAGGGGTCAGACATGGCATAGAGGGGCACACAGAGGGGTCAGACATGGTGTAGAGGGGCACACAGAGGGGTCAGACATGGCATAGAGGGGCACACAGAGGGGTCAGACATGGTGTAGAGGGGCACACAGAGGGGTCAGACATGATGTAGAGGGGCACACAGAGGGGTCAGACAGAGGGGTCGGACATGGTGTAGAGGGGCACACAGAGGGGTCAGACATGATGTAGAGGGGCACACAGAGGGGTCAAACATGGTGTAGAGGGGCACACAGAGGGGTCAGACATGGTGTAGAGGGGCACACAGAGGGGTCAGACATGGCATAGAGGGGCACACAGAGGGGTGATACATGGTGTAGAGGGGCACACAGAGGGGTGATACGTGGTGTAGAGGGGCACAAAGAGGGGTCAGACTTGTTGTAGAGGGGCACACAGAGGGGTCAGATATGGTGTAGAGGGGCACACAGAGGGGTCAGACATGATGTAGAGGGGTGTGGTTGGAGCAGCTATTTCAGGTGACAATATAAAGTTTAATGAGCTATGCTTAAACAATGTAATGCACTCCAGCTGGTAAAAAGGATCATTGGGAACATATTAAATTGGAAAACATTTTACAGTACATGTCCCTTTAAAATGGTGTGTGTGTGTGTGTGTATTTTAAAGTACTATTTAAAAAATGTAATCATTCATGTGAAGGAGCAGCAACAAAATTATTATTAACTAATTATGAATAAAAAATTATTTATGCCTTGCTGCAATTGTATAAAATCATCATGTTTTCATTTTCACATAAAAGTACATTTTATTTTTATTAAGGTTTACAAAAGAAAAGGTATGGGGCGCGATCCGATATCGATCGCAGTTTGCGGCGCAAGCGAGGGAACCGGCGTCGCCCGCAGTTTCAGCTCGCAACTCGAGCCATCCCATATAGGTCGCCGTCAGATGCTAACGTGCCGTAAGTCTCACAAACCAGCGATGTCCAGAAATCTGCGTAAGTACAAATTTCTGGCGTCGCCAGTGACTTGCGGCACGTTAGAAACTGCCGGCGCCTATAAAACCTGACTAAAGTTTAAAACACCCGCACTGTCTAACACGCCTCCCTAACATAGCCCGCACTGTCTAACACGCCTCCCTAACATAGCCCGCACTGTCTAACCCTCTATCCGCTATCCCCCCTCACTAGCCTAACAATAAAAAAGCTATTAACCCCTAAACCGCCGCTCCTTTACCCCGCCGCAACCTAATAAAGTTATTAACCCCTAAACCGCCGCTCCCGTACCCCGCCGCCAGCTATATTATCTATATTAACCCTAAGTATATTATAGTTAATATAGGTATTACATTATATATATTAACTATATTAACCCTAATTATATTAGGGTTAATATAGTTAATATAGTTACTATAGTATTTATATTAACTATATTAACTCTATCTAACCCTAACTAAATTTATATTAAATTAATCTAATTCATTTATAAACTAAAATATTCCTATTTAAATCTAAATACTTACCTATAAAATAAACCCTAAGATAGCTACAATATAATTAATAATTACATTGTAGCTATGTTAGGGTTAATATTTATTTTACAGGTAAATTGTTAATTATTTTAACTAGGTATAATAGATATTAAATAGTTATTAACTATTTAATATCTACCTAGTTAAAATAATTACCCAATTACCTGTAAAATAAATCCTAACCTAAGTTACAAATACACCTACACTATCAATAAATTTAATAAACTACAAACATCTATCTAAAAATACAATTAAATTAACTAAACTAAATTACAAAAAAAAACAAACACTAAATTACAAAAAATAAAAAAAAGATTACAAGATATTTAAGCTAATTACACCTATTCTAAGCCCCCTAATAAAATAATAAACCCCCAAAATAAAAAAAATTCCCTGCCCTATTCTAAATTCAACAAATTTCAAAGCTCTTTACCTTACCAGCCCTTAAAAGGGCCTTTTGTGGGGCATGCCCCAAAGAATTCAGCTCTTTTGCATACAACAAATACAATACCCCCCCCCCCCCATTACAACCCACCACCCACATACCCCTATTCTAAACCCACCCAAACCCCCCTTAAAAAAGCCTAACACTACCCCCCTGAAGATCTCCCTACCTTGTCTTCACCACACCGGGCCGAACTCCTGATCCGATCCGGGCGATGTCTTCCTCCAAGCGGCAAAGAAGAATTCTTCCTCCGGCGATGTCATCCTCCAAGCGGCAAAGAAGAATTCTTCCTCCGGCGACGTCTTCCTCCAAGCGGCAGCAAAGTCTTCATTCTTCCGGCGGCATCTTCAATCGGAACAGCCAATAGAATGCGAGCTCAATCTGATTGGCTGATTGGATCAGCCAATCGGATTGAACTTGAATCTGATTGGCTGATTCAATCAGCCAATCAGATTTTTTTAACTTAATTCCGATTGGCTGATAGAATCCTATCAGCCAATCGGAATTCGGCGGACGCCATCTTGGATGACGTCATTTAAAGGTCCCTCATTCCAAGTTCAGCAGTCGGCCGGGATGGATGCTCCGCGGCGGCGGAGCGAAGAAAGAAGATTGAAGATGCCGCCGGAAGAATGAAGACTTTGCTGCCGCTTGGAGGAAGACGTCGCCGGAGGAAGAATTCTTCTTTGCCGCTTGGAGGAAGACATCGCCCGGATCGGATCAGGAGTTCGGCCCGGTGTGGTGAAGACAAGGTAGGGAGATCTTCAGGGGGGTAGTGTTAGGCTTTTTTAAGGGGGGTTTGGGTGGGTTTAGAATAGGGGTATGTGGGTGGTGGGTTGTAATGGGGGGGGGGTATTGTATTTGTTGTATGCAAAAGAGCTGAATTCTTTGGGGCATGCCCCACAAAAGGCCCTTTTAAGGGCTGGTAAGGTAAAGAGCTTTGAAATTTGTTGAATTTAGAATAGGGCAGGGAATTTTTTTTATTTTGGGGGTTTATTATTTTATTAGGGGGCTTAGAATAGGTGTAATTAGCTTAAATATCTTGTAATCTTTTTTTTATTTTTTGTAATTTAGTGTTTTTTTTTTTTTGTAATTTAGTTTAGTTAATTTAATTGTATTTTTAGATAGATGTTTGTAGTTTATTAAATTTATTGATAGTGTAGGTGTATTTGTAACTTAGGTTAGGATTTATTTTACAGGTAATTGGGTAATTATTTTAACTAGGTAGATATTAAATAGTTAATAACTATTTAATATCTATTATACCTAGTTAAAATAATTAACAATTTACCTGTAAAATAAATATTAACCCTAACATAGCTACAATGTAATTATTAATTATATTGTAGCTATCTTAGGGTTTATTTTATAGGTAAGTATTTAGATTTAAATAGGAATATTTTAGTTTATAAATGAATTAGATTAATTTAATATAAATTTAGTTAGGGGTGTTAGGGTTAGATAGAGTTAATATAGTTAATATAAATACTTTATAACTATATTAACTATATTAACCCTAATATAATTAGGGTTAATATAGTTAATATATATAATGTAATAACTATATTAACTATAATATACTTAGGGTTAATATAGATAATATAGCTGGCGGCGGGGTAGGTAGATTAAATTAGGGGTTAATCATTTTAATAGAGATAGCGGCGGTGTAAGGGGCTTACATTAGGGGTTAATAATATTAATATAGCTGGCGGCGGTATAGGGGGATTAGATTAGGGGTTAATAATTTTTATATAGGTGGCGGCGGTGTAAGGGGTCAGATTAGGGGATAGATAAGGTAGATGGCGGCGGTTTTAGAGGCTCACAGTAGGGGGTTAGTTTATGTAGATGGCGGCGGGGTCCGGGAGCGGCGGTTTAGGGGGTAATAACTTTATTAGGGATTTCGGGGGGGGGGGATCGCGGTTGACAGGGAGATAGACATTGCGCATGCGTTAGGTGTTAGGTTTTATTTAGCAGATCGCGGTTGACAGGGAGATAGACATTGCGCATGCGTTAGGTGTTAGGTTTATTTTCTAGTTAGTTTAGGGAGTTACGGGGCTCCAATAGTCAGCGTAAGGCTTCTTACGGCTGCTTTTTGTGGCGAGGTGAAAATGGAGTAAGTTTTCTCCATTTTCGCCACGTAAGTCCTTACGCTGCATATTGGATACCAAACTGCGCGGGTTTGGTATACCTGCCTATGGCCCAAAAAACTGCGGGCGACGGCAGAAATATACGGGCGTAACTTCTAGGTTATGCCGTATATGTGATACCAAATCCGCGCAAATATTGGCGTCGCCGGCTTTTGCGGGCGACGATTTATATCGGATCCACCCCATGAAGTGTAACAATTCAGGCATGACAAGCAGATAGCCTTTGCTCAATGTACAATATAAATATAGTGTTTGTATATTTATTTTTTTATGCTGTAAATAAAACCTAAGACTGTGTTTAGTTTTGCAGGTTGATGTTCCTGTAATATATTTCCTTTTCCTATCACTCTCTGAGCTAAGTGATCATAATTTAGACATGACTCCTTAAAAAAAGCACAGAAGTAGATCAATTAAACCAATTATTCAGATAATTAATCAGCTGTAGTATTCAATATTTATCTCACATTCTGAGAGCTATGGCCATCTAGGAAAAAATGTACACTGTGGATTAACCTCTTTCTAACCAGAGAGGGTTGTATTGGTATTGTCCTATCTTGCAATTAATTCCATTAAATAAATATTAATTAACCGGCTATAATAAACTTTTGCTGTAAGCCATAAGTAACAGTACACATAAAGATGCCGAATTATGAAAGGTCTTGCTGACCTGATCCGACAGTGCGGATCAGGTCTGCAAGACCTCGCTGAATGCGGAGAGCAATACGCTCTCCGTATTCAGCATTGCACCAGCAGCTCACAAAAGTCGCCCCCTGCTGACTCGTGGCCAATCGGCTGCCAGCAGGGAGGTGTCAATCAACCCGACCATATTCGATTGGGTTGAATTGTGGCGATTCCTGTCCGCCTCATCAGAGTGTAGACTGACTGGTAGTGCTGCGTGTCTTTCTGCTGCTGCAGCCTGAGCATGTTGTAAGTAACTATTTTCCCGCCCACCCCACTAAGAGGAAATCGTGTGGTGCGCCGGTGTGTGACATCACACGTGTCGTCCCCATATACAGCCGCGTAAGAATAACACTGAGCCGGCCCATATTGACAAATGTGGCAATTTATATACAATGTTTGAGTGATATCTTGCACTGGGAGGTGCCCTCTTTTTGTCAGAAAATATATGGACTATATTATTGGGACTATAGCCGTGTCACTCAAAATAAATTAATTCACAAGTTTTTTTAAACAAATAATTTATTAAATAATGCAGTCACGGGTGGGCGTGGCTAACTACTGAGTAATTCTTGGAATAATTCACTTGTTTTGTTCCACATCCTATTATTAATAGCAATATTTTTGTCCTTAGTGGTAAGCATATCAATATATTCATTTAAATCACCCGAAATATTAAATCTATTTTTGATGTGGCCGATAGTGCCCATTCTAAGGGAGTCTGCCAATTTAAAAAAAAATAAATAAATGTTTTTTAAATATCACTAAAAATTTATTTTTATAATAATTCCTACTTACTACAAAATATATTATATGAATGTGATAAAGAATAATGATCTACAGTTGTGCTTCCAATAGATGTTGATACGTCTCAGGAATGTCTTCCAGTAATTTTGGTGTATTTATCAGCAGCAGTTGTTACGTTGTTGTTGTTACGTGTTACGTATTGTAATTATGAATAATAATAATTAATAGCAGTATAAAATTATTGTCAGTGATATCTACAATTAATATAGAAGAATTTTGCCAAAACACTCCTGTAAGATGTTAAATTTCTGTAGTGTACCCCAAAATATCACTATTGAGATATCTATAAATTTGACAACAACATTATTATTAAAAAATAATATTTAATCTTAATATAAAATATTCCTAAATTCTGATCAGTTTATATACACATTGATTATATTTATGTAGTAACTGAATAACGCCTATGACCAGTTATATCTATCACTTTATCAATACGGTATTAAAATATAAAGCAGGTTATAGAGATATTTAGATTAATTACTATTCAATAGATATTGTCTATTATCCCATGAATGGACAAAATACTTCTATAAATTAACCTTATCTCAAAATGAATCACTTAACAAATATCCCACAGGAATTTTACAAGAACAATTTGTATTCAACCAGCAACCAGTCCAATGCCAAAATATGGACTACTAACTTAACAATGTTTAGTTAAAAATATAACCAAATATTTCAACACAAATCTTACCAAATCTCAATAAATCTAATAGAACTTCCTGAAAAATATAATTAAACTATTTTGCCCAAAATAGTCTTATAATACTTCAAATAATTAACCAGACATTTAACCACAATAATAAATGCAAATTTTAAAATATATATCAGTAACTCAATCGAATTTATAAATATTAATGCTTGACCCTTTTATCAATAATAATTGACTTAGACCAGTGTTTCATATATTAAATATACTAGTGCTATTTAATACTAAATTGCAACTATAAAGTACCTCTTTAAATACCAGCTTTAATCAAACTACATCAATAAAGAATATATTTGCTTTAAAACATTAACAATATAAAAACATCTAAACGCTTAAAGTGAAAGTCAACCGTAGCATTTTTGAAACGTTAGGGTTAACTGTTGAAACAAATAAAGGGCACTTACTTCATGCAGAAGTTTATATTTGATTCAACCGTTCGCTGTTCTTAGATGCTACTGTAGCCCACAGCCAAAATGATTTTTTGCTAAGAGGTGATGTCTTCACCTCTTAGCCAATAGCTGTGCAGTAAATCCGGTTTGGCGCCCATGGGAGCCGGATTTACCGCACGGCTATTTGCTAAGAGGTAAAAATGTCAACTCTTGGGGGGGGCGGAGTTAACCGCCAAACTGTGTAGACGCACTTTTGCAGAGCTCTCTGTTGCATGAACACAAATATATAAATTAAATATACTATCCCTGCCTGATTCACCTAAAAAGTGATTGTCGAGGATACTCTTGGGCACAGCAGCAATATCCACGTTTGAAAAGTGGGTAAAATCATATACTGGAAGGCTACAGCAGGACAAACAGATTGGTCTGGAGGCCCACGCTACATACGCGGACAGAGAGAAGCTATCCTCCGGAGGGTCGGGGCTCCGCTCCGGAGGTAATACCCATACACTTGCTGCTTCCACTTCACCAAGGGGCAGAGTACTGACAAGTACCGACTTTCTATCTAAGGCGGTGGATTTGCTTACCGCGGATACAACCGCACTGAAAAAGGGACATCCACGTGTCAGGGCCCTATAACATACCTAGATACCGAAGCCTGCAGAGTGCTGTGAAGAACGAGACGGAGCAGATACATAACCCTAGGCCACTTCACGGAATTAAGGCTACTCCCGCCATAGAAACTGTGGGTGAATCAACCAGCTGAAAATACCCAGAGGCCAAAAAATAAAGGCGCGAGTTTCCGCCATCTTTGACTTCACAGTGGGACTTTGACAGACAGCCAAGCGGAGACTGGCATTATTGCGGCCAGCATCAGGGGCAACTGAAGATCCTGCGTATTCTGGTAAGACCTTCTCTCCTTTATATGATAGGCACTGACATTGCAATACTCTAGCCACACAGATCGGCTGCCCCATTTGACCTCAGATAACACACAGCAGCTGCATAATAAGACTGTCCTATATTTCCCCATACTTCTTGGGCCCCATATATGTCGCAACTGGCTGTCCTCATAGAGCTAAAGAAACTCACGCTGCCGCTTCAGCAACTACACAGGAGATCACTCTCCTCTGCTTAAAGGAAAAGCAGTCCATATCACAGACTCTCTGAAACTGAAGCTCAAAGCACTGTGGCCAAACTAAAATCTAGGCTACTACACAACTGTGCACAAACATTGCAGACCTCAGACATATACACTGAAAGTGGACACTGGATAACCCTGCTAGATTTTTTTATCTGGGGACCTCCATAATCTCTGGAATATTAATCTCCAATCAGACCCCAAAGGTACAACTGGCAGCATTGGGAAACTGTCACAGCAGCTGTTACCACGTTCCTAATATCAGTTATCAGGGTGTCTTTATTCTACAGAGGGCTGTTGATTCACTGTGACTGAAAATATTTTGCATAATCCAAGCAGGTGTCTCTGTGTCTCCTTACCACAGAGTGTAGTGTTTATTTTCTATGCTTTAACATTCCTTTTTCTTTACAGGACCTTTAGATTATTTGCCTCCTCACTTGGTAAGATAAAGATATAGGTGGCTCATCCAATCTGCTAATACTGAGGTCATAACAGCCCTGGTAATTTGGTAATTTGATCCCAAATACTTAATTCTATCTTTCCCTGTAGAGGACTTGCTGCTGTAGTTCTATCTCACCCCCTATCCACTCTCTCCGCCCCTTTCCTGTTGTAGATAATTGCAACAGGTCATACCCACTTCCCTTTTACCGTCATGGCCCAGTGAGGGCAAGGCTCCTTGGAGAGAGTGCATAGTAAAGCTCCTGTTCCACCTATCTCTGCAGAGTGACATATAAGTCATTATAGTGACACTTTCACAGTTGACACACCTTTTTCACCAGCAAGTCAACTGTTAAACATGGCTACTTAAATCAAGATTGACATCTGGGGGACTATGTTTCAACCATTCTCAAATTGCTCCCTTTAACGGTTATACTATATCTGAGTGCAACTTTTTCCTAGTTTCTCTGTGACCATACTCAGCTACTTGAAGATCAGATACAGAATATGTCTCAAAACACTAAAAGAAAGCCGAAACTGTCACAACCACCCAGGAAAACAGTGGTGGATCACTTTAAAGGACATATAGCTGATAAAACCCAGGTATACCGAGATTCCACTCCTATGTTGGACGAAAGTGAGTCTGACAATAGCATGGATTCCCAAACCCCACTTCTGATGCGGTGTCAGCTTCTATTGTTGATGTACTTACTAAAAGGATGAACCTCCTGCAAGACACGTTAACCAAATAAATTAAAGGTTCCACAGCTGAACTCCGCAGAGAGATTGCATCATTAGGGGAACGGACAGATACCCTGGAGCGTAAGCAAGAAGATCTAACAGTGGATCATGCAAACCTATTAGCTTACTCTCAGAGTCTAGCAACACAGATCTCTGACCTGGAGATAAAATATGGAAGACAGATCTAGACGGAATAATCTGAGGTTCCGGGGGATATCTGAAGAAATTGGAGCACAAGACTTGGAGTCTTATATTCTGGAATTCTGTAAAATCATACTACCCTCCTCAGACCCGACGGACTTTATACTGGACAGAGTCCACAGAGTGGCAAGACCATGATCGGTATCACAAGATAAGCCGAGAGATGTTCTTGCTAGGATACATTTTTTCACCCATAAAGAAAAGATAATGAGGGCATTGGCCAACAAACCCCAGCTACCAGACAAATTCCAACACATTTCGGTTTTCCCAGATATCTCGAGTTACACTCTACAAAGGAGAAGAACTTTTAGGAATATAACCCAAATTTTGAGAACAGAGAATATAAGGTATAGATGGGGCTACCCGACAAAACTGATTGTTGCTAAAGATGGAGAAACACACACCATTATCACCCTCCAGGAAGGCTTCGACCTACTAAAAGAGTGGGGCCTAGTTGCACCAGATCCTCGTGCCAGAAATGAACCCGCAGCCTCCAAAACTGGGTCTGACCCACCTGTTCTGACCTCACAGCCTAAAATCCGAGCTGGAGCCCCAGATTTCACTCCCAGGCCACAAAGGCCTATTATTTGACTGCTGTTCTCTCTGGTTCATGTTTGTTTACAATATCGAAACTGATATGATAATATTTATTTTATTAAGTGTATTTGCGCTTAATTTTGTTTGCTTGTACCCTGCCTGGGTGCCTGTTCCGCGCAGGGGATGAGAGAGCTTGGGAACTTTTTTGAGAGACAGTAACTCTGTTCCTAGCCATCCCACCTCCATCTTTTTAAACACCCCGATCTTTACTCCAAAAGTGAGGGGTTGTGGGCATCTCCCCTCCCATGCGTGGTGCAGGTGGCAGGTGATCTAACTAATAATTGATAAAATGTGTTCTAAAAAGTTGACTTTAGACATACCTACACTTGAATATGTGAACAGGGTATAGGTCAGTTCAATCACACTGAATGTTAAGATATGTTCATAATCCAAACCGTTTGAGTTAATTTTGTTTTTCCTGTAGTTCATACTCCCCCGTAGATAGTCAATCTACTTATACCAGTTGGTGTATTTATAACACCCCCCCCCATATACGCTAAGTATATTAGTGACATCCCCTCCTAAGGGGACTGGAGAAGTCAGTCTATCATCTCGGCTACACTTCTCCTTTTGGTGATCCGTTGGATCATCAGATTTGCTTAGACACTTTCTAGTTGTACACAGTTAAAAATTGAATATATTTGTTACAAACTTGTTTCTACAGATTATCTTCTCCTGCCTTTCTCCTCCTTGTCTCCTAATTTGACACCTGTTTCTAAGTACATATACCTTCACCTAACCTTATTCCTACTCTAAGTGATAGGTACAGATCCTTTGGAGACAGACTTCTTGCATTTCCCTTCAACATTGACCTGCTCGTACTGACCTGAAAGTCCGGTGGCCGTGTCTTGGTGTGCAGATCCAGGTGGGGTGAGTTTTCTACCTAATCATTACTTTTCCCTCAATTCTGGTTCCCCCTCCCACCCTCCCTGACCATTAGATCCGCCATGTCGACAATTTCCAGTAACATCTCCTTTGCAACACTAAATGCTAAGGGTCTTAATTCCCAAGACAAAAGAAGTATGCTTACAAACACCATGAAAAATCTTAAAATACAAGTTATTTTTTTACAAGAAACCCATTGGCTAGTATCTTCTCAAGCCCCATACAGGACCTCAGAGTATCCCACAGTGATTCTGGCCTCACATACTGAAAAATCTAGAGGTGTAGCGATTGCTATACATAGAACTATTCACTATGAGACTATTTCTGTAGAGGCAGATACCCAAGGGAGATATTTACTACTTACCTGCAAACTCAATGGTATTTTGTTCACCCTGGTAAACATATATGCTCCTAACCAAACACAACCCAAATTTCTGAAAGGAATCTTATCCAAAATTGAGAAATATAAAGTTGGAACCCTAGTCCTGGGAGGAGATTTCAACATGGTGTGGAATCCCCAAATGGACAAAAAGCTTCAGAAGGGGAAAAGCATTGATACATACACTATAACTACAGCTAACAAATTCCGCCAACACATAATCCAGCATAACCTATATGATATCTGGAGGGCACATCACCACAGTGACAGAGATTATACCTACTTTTCTAGACCTCATCACTCCTACTCGAGACTAGACCACTTTTTCTCTGACTCCTGGACTCTGAACAGAGTACTAGAGTCACATATCAGGGTTTGTGCATGGTCTGACCATGATATCCTCACTTTCACCCTATCTACTGACCTAGCCAGAACAACCAGGCCTAGTTGGAAATTTCCGAAACAAGCACTCCATGATAAAATCTTTAAGACATCCCTCAGGAACTCCATTGTTGAGTTCTTGAGACTTAATGAGACCCCAGGTATGCCGTCTCAAACCATTTGGGCTGCCTTGAAAGCATATGTGAGAGGGATTTGCATTAGGAGGCAGGCGACAATGCGGCGGCAGACAGGCGCACCCTTAGGCCTTCTTTTGTCTGAACTACGTCAGACGGAGCTGGACAATAAAAACTCCCCATCAGCCTCCCTATCTGATAAGATTAAGCAGCTCAGAGCGCAATTGGCAGACAGAGAGCTGGAGAGAGTGAAAGAATCCTACATTCGATTCAAGAAGTTACTATATTGTCAGGGCAATAAAGCCTCAACGTTACTGGCACACAAACTGAAGGGTAGGACCGCTGCAGCCAGAATTTTGGCACTCCAACGGGGGGCCACACTGGTCACATCCCCTAAAGATATCAGAGAAACTTTCGCGACCTACTATTCAGATCTATACAATCTCCAACCTTCAATGGTTGAGAAGGAGTCCTCTATTCAGAAGGTGGTTGACTTTCTGCAAAGCCTCAACCTACCTAGTCTATCGGAAGAGGATAAAGAAACACTCAAGACCCCTTTTTCTATATCGGAAATTAGCCTTGCCATCAAACATACTCAAAACAATAAAGCCCCGGGCCCTGACGGATACCCGGCAGCTTTCTATAAACTCTTCAAGGTGGAATTGAGTAAAACCCTCCTTGGAGTCTTCTCAGAAGCTCGAGAGTCGGGGTTGTTCACTAAGGAATATTTGCAGGCAACGATACTACCGATTCCCAAACCTAATAAAGATCAATCACAATGCAGCAGCTATAGACCAATATCATTGATTAATGGAGATGTAAAGCTCTATGCTAAACTCTGGGCCAATTGTCTGAACACCTTGCTCCCGGGGGTGATACACAACGATCAAGTTGGGTTCACCTTTGGCAGAGAGGGACCGGACAACACCAGAAAAACACTAGATATCCTCATGGAGGCATCCAGACTAAAGCTACCCATGCTGGCCCTGTCTTTAGACGCAGAAAAAGCGTTTGACAGGGTCAGATGGGACTAACTATGGTGCACGCTTGCCCAATTCGGTATACCAGACGAAGTTATAACAGCAATTCAAGCCCTGTATTCCTGCCCAACTGCAGTGGTTAAGGGCCTGGGATTTGCCTCCCCAGAAATACATATTACCAATGGCACCAGACAGGGTTGTCCCCTGTCACCCCTAATCTTTACATTAGCCATTGAACCCTTGGCCCAAGCCATTAGGAACTCAAATCCAATACATGGGGTAAAATTTGGGAGAGTAACTGCAAAGATAGCGTTATTTGCAGATGATGTTACTCTATTCCTCACAAATCCATTGGGCTCCTTGCCGATGCTGCTAGACCTCCTATCCAAATTTGGGACGTATAGCTATTACAAGGTTAACGTCTCTAAGACGGAGGCCTTACCGCTGGGCATCCCCGCATTTGAATTAGATGTTCTACAAGCCTCATACTCTTTTCAATGGTCACGCAATACCATCCGACATCTTGGGGTACAACTGGGCCCTGACCCGAAAACTGTACTTGCCATAAACTATTCGGCTATGATTAAAGAGGTCACTGAACTCACCACTTCCTGGAGCCTCAAAGAATTGTCATGGCTAGGATGAATCGCCTCTTTTAAAATGACGATTTTACCTAAAATTCTCTATTATTTCCGGTGTATCCCCCTTAATGTACCCAGTGCCCTGATAGATACACTCCAATCTATTGGCCAAAAATACATATGGGGAAAGTCTAGACCTCGAATTGCTGTGAAAATACTCCAGAAAAAATACGAACGGGGAGGAGTAGCTATGCCCAGCATACGCGGATATTATGAGGCAGCCAGACTATCACACATTACAGCGTGGGCAGACAAAGGGGAACCTCAGGGCTGGAAGAACATAGAAAATTTTGATCTACCCAGAGGGTTGAACTTGGCAGATTTGCCCTGGATCCCTGATTATCAACTAGACATGCTGAGAATTAAAAATGTTATTGTCAGAGATAACCTGAAAGTGTGGCGTACTCTTAAAAACCTACCTGAGGTTTCTCCCCATCCATCCCCTATACACTCACTACCCGCTTTGCTTGCAGCCTTACCAGATACGCATGTTCAACAATGGAGACATTGGGACCTCAATCTGGTCTCCCAGTTGTACCCCTCAGGTACTTTGGTCACTCCAGACAATATCAAATCAGTCATACAGGACCTTCCAGCATGGGCCATATTTGAATACTCTAGGCTATATGCCTTTCTGATGTCTTGGGGATTTCCTAGGGTTCGCCTTAGACCCCTGACCAACTGGGAGAAATTGTGGCAGCTTCAGGTTAAGACCCCTAGAATCATATCATTCCACTACAACCTACTACAGTCATCCACAAACAAAGAAAGATCCTGGCAACTTAGAGCTTGGGAAGGAGACTTCTCTAGACCAATCTCTGACAAACACCTTCATCTTGCTATGACCCTAACTAAAAAGACTCTACAGTGTGCGAACACTCTTGAGTCATATATGAAACTATTTTTGAGATGGTACTACACTCCCTCTAGACTATCGCAGATGTTCCCTACAGCTTCTTCTCTATGTTGGAGAGGTTGCGAACTGAGAGGCTCAGAATTACACATATGGTGGGAGTGTCCCAACTTGAAACCTATATGGCTCCAGGTATCTACCCTTTGCCTCAATCTCGGATTGAAAGTACCACTAACCTCTGAAATGGCCCTACTACACATATTCCCGCGGAATGTCCCTACCCCTTTGACTAAACTAATAGTTTTCATACTCGCGGCCACTAAATTAGCAATAGCTAGAGCCTGGAAACAGACCCAACCCCCAGACATGGGAGCTATCACATCTATAATGCAAGTCTATGCTAAGATGGAACAGAGTTATTACTCTAATGCTGATAGAGAGGAACTCTACTGGCAAATCTGGGAACCCTGGTTCCACTATCAGGAAGATTGTAGACAGATGGCTTTGAGAGATAGGGCCCCCAACCATGATAGACCCCTGGCCCTGGAGTAAGGACCCACTTCTGCCTTCAATGGTCTCTATCTGTTGACCACCATTTCTTCTCCCCCCACCCTACCTCTTCTGCCCCTTCCCTACTTCCATTCCCCCCCCCCTCCCATAACATGAGACCCCTGACCCCTCCTCGTTCCCACCACCCCCCCTCCCCCCCCCCTCCAGCCTCTTTTCCTTGGGATTGCCTGCCCTGCCTGGAGATGCACGCCACGGATGGCCAGCTGAGATGTGGAGGCGCACATGATAATAATTTCTACCTAAGGTTGTTGATTGAAACTCCTCTGCGGCTGAGTCCTTATCTAAAATCATTGTACCGCATCATTTATTGCAAATAGGCCCAACTTATACATACCTATTGTGACCCCCGGTAAGTGGCCTACGTTTGCTCCCCCTGATCTGTGCTAGATAACTTGAGTTCTCTTCTCTTCTCCCTATACTTTAACCTACCCTTCTGCATTCATTCCCCCCCCTCCCCCTATTCATCTCTCCCCTTCCTACCTTCTAACACCCCCCTCCATTTCTAGTTTCTTTCTCTTAGGGGTTCTCTCCCTCACTTGGAGATAAGTGTCACAAATGGCCCCCTGGGTAGTTAAGATAAACATGGTGAAGGTTCTCATTAAGTTGATTGGTCGACATTACTATGCTACTGTGTCCACATTTGAAATATGATGGTGCACCAATCATAACAGTCAGGTGTGGCCAAAACTGTTAGCTCATCCTGTATCCTTTAGTACCCTGGAGAAATATGTTATATACCTGATATTACTTACGATTGTTCATGGAGATACTTTTATCATGACTTCTGTTATATCTGTATGTACGCAGTGAGTTGATTACTCTGTACTTGTCATTGTCAAGCTTACTTTATAATGAAAATAAAATAAAAATTATTAAAAAAAAAAAAAAAAAAAAAAAAATGTCAACTCTTAGCAAAATATTTTTTTGCCGTGGGCTGCTGTAGCACGGCTGAAACAAAAAAGACACTTTCTGCATGAAGTATCTTATACTTCATGAATGAAAGTGCCCTTTATTTGTTTCAACAATCAACCCTAGTGTTTCAAAAACACTATGGTTGATTTTCACTTTGATACATTACCAGTAACCAATATGAGTGTTCAGCTTTTATAATCAGTTTTCCAAAGTCATACATGAAGGTATTTTTTTAAACAGGGTGTCACAAATACAGAGGTATTTCTCTCTTAATAAAAGAGAGTTATTCCAAGTCATGCCACAAACCAAAGTGTTTTTCTGTCTCTTCCCTTCTTTGCATAGTCAATTTGTCTTTTACAAATTCCACCTTAATTTCTAAATCAACCAATTGAAATTCTCTGGGTACGCCCTTTTAGTCTGAGCTTATTTCTCATTGGCTCTTGGAAATCCATATGGTAATTTTAAATCCCCTGACAATTTAAAATACCTTTTGGTTTCAATTCTCGTATTGAACAACGGGGGGTAAAAAGGCAACGGAATGTAGTTTCATTGGCAAATACTACTACAGAAAAATATATTTTCTTAAATGTATATTCAATATATTTATTATTTCCTAGTATTAATAAACTATCTGTTCAGTATATGGCCCATCTAATATAACTGAGCGCATGTTTTTGAGATTAAACATGGGTACACTTAGAATATATATATATACATATGATATATATTTCCTACTTATAATATTTTAAAATATGTATTTAAAAGTCATATTTCTATGAGTGGACTAGTAGTTATAAACAAAGTGAAATTCCCTGGTAAAAAGTCATTCACTGAAAGGTGAGACAAAACCTTGATGCATAAACTGTAAAAGCCAATAAAAACATAAAAGTCTCTAAACTGAAACTACCAATGATAAAGGTGTGTCCACACAGAGAAGGAGCATAACAGCAAAAAGCTATAGAGATCTTGACAATACTCTCGGAACCACTGCAACTTGAACCGTGCCCTCTAGGAATCCAGGTGAGATGCGTGAACCACAGCTCCGGTGTGGGATTATTCACTTTGTATACCTTGGTTCCTTACGGTTGCTTCCAGTGTCGGTATCCGATGTCAGTATCCTAAGCGTGGTGTGTGACTTCACCGGTCACATAGGGGGTGTGTGAGGGTTGAGCTCCAATCCACTCCCGTTATTAGCTCTGTTGGTTATCTACTCCAAACAACAATTGTCGTTTGTTGCACTCTTAGTAAAGGCTCAAATGCATCAGGTGAGGTAAATGAGATCCTAGAAAAGGACTCCTTGTAATCCCATAACGTATATATCAAAAAAGATGGCCGTATCTCTCTTCATATGATAAAACAAAACAGCTTTATTGAAACAAAGTTAAAAATTTCAGAACCATCAGCACAAAAATACAGAGAACAGCTGGTCTAACTGGTTTCGGCTTCTTGCCGTAATCATAGACCTGCTTGGTACTCGGAAATTGCAGTCTTAAAAGTACACCCTTACACAATCATTGGTTATACAAAGAACTCAAAAGTCCTCCCATTTTAAATCCTAACATTGCTGGAATATTTAAGCAGAACCTATTTACATAAAGGGAAAGTCTGGAGGAATAATATACATTGACATTATCTTAAATTATATAGAATCAGAATGTTATACCATAGTGTTAAACTGTAATTATGGTGTCAGCAAGAATCAGAACATCCAGTAAAGAATATGTATATATAAGTATGATATGGTAATCTATGGAAGTAACAGGTTTTAACAAAAAAAACATTTTTGCAATGTTTATGACCAATA
This sequence comes from Bombina bombina, assembly GCF_027579735.1. Lineage (NCBI taxonomy): Eukaryota > Metazoa > Chordata > Amphibia > Anura > Bombinatoridae > Bombina > Bombina bombina. Next base: position 91,551,113 of record NC_069508.1, on the reverse strand, counting down.
TTATTGCAACATATCACATTCACATATTAATGACTGCAACAATAAAAACAACAACAACAAAATATGACAGCGAACTATATCAGCAAATATAGAGACTGTTTAACTTTAAAAGAAACACATATGCACTGTCTCATACATAAAATACTGCATTATTGGTACGGAGTGTAATGATTATTTGCTCAATGTATTAATCCGCTAAAATATTTGTATGCAGAACAGTTAACTAGTGAGATGTCCACTAAGATGTTCAATATCAAGAAGCCTATAGGAAAAGATAGTGTCTAATGTGGTGTCCAATATCATAGGGTATAACCTCAATGTTCCCTAATTCTTGAGCGTACATCTCTTGTAGTCATGCCTATATATTGGCGACAGTGTTCTGTACATTCAATAAGATACATTACATATTGTGAAGAGCACTAAATGCAACCTTTAGTGTTTAGGTGCTCCTGGTAGTACAAGAGTAGAAGTTCTTTCCTTCTATAAGATAGTCACAAGCTTTGCACCTAGTCACTCCACATTTATATATGCCATCAACATTTAGCCAGGTAGAGGCTCTCTGTTTCTGTGGTAGTTAGCTAGGTGAAAGAATGTTACCTAGTGTTTTGTTCCTAGAGTACACACATTTAAAACCCTGTTCTACAGATGATTTAAGCAATTTATCTCCATATAAAATTGGAAAATACTTTTTCAAGATATCACAGATATCATAAAAATCAGACGAATATTGTGTAATAAACAGTGTTCTGTTATCTGGGTTTGTGCGTGGTTGATGTAGTAGTGTGTCAGATCTAGGTGTTCTAACGATTTCTCTAGACACATTTCTCACCAATTTGGGGGAATACCCTCTCTCTTTTAACCTTTCACCAATGGCATGGCTTTCTTCTAGAAAATCTGTTTCCCTGCTAAAAATTCTTTTTGCTCGTAAAAACTGTCCTTTGACAATGCCTTTGTATACATGTTTTGGGTGTGCACTATTCCACCCTGTGCAATAAGGTATTGCCGGATATCGCTTGGTATGAATATTCCCTGACTCCTGATCACCTATGAGAGTGATATCCAGAAAACTGGTTTCTGATTTTCGCCATTCGTGGGTGAAATTCACCCCATTATTGCTCTCATTCAGATAATTGATAAACATCTCTGCAGGTGTTTCACTTGACGACCAAACTATAAGCAAATCATCTATAAACTGTTTATAGAATTGAATGCATGAAATGAAGGGATTACTAGTTGCATAGACAAAGTTAGCTTCAAGCCATCCCATAAAGATATTAGCATATGAGGGGGTAAACTTTGCCCCCATGGCTGTACCTTGTCTCTGCAAATAGTAAACCCCCTCAAAAAGAAAATAGTTGTATTTGAGTAAAAAGTGAGTCAACACATACTCCATAGTTTGTTCATCCATGTTGCAACAGGATTCTAAAAAATATTTGACTGCTGTGATACCACAATCATGTGGTATGCTGGAATATAGTGATACCACATCTATAGTCAGCCAGCTGCTGTTTGCTGACCAAGTGACATCCTGGATAAGACGGAGTATGTGTGTGGTGTCTTTAACATGACTAGGTAATGAGGTTACAATTGATTGAAGGATTGAGTCCAACCATTCAGATTATATTTGCTGATATAGTTCGCTCTCATATTTTGTTGTTGTTTTTATTGTTGCAGTCATTGATATGTGATTGTGATATGTTGCAATAATATTGGTCATAACCATTGCAAAAAAGTTTTTTATTAAAACCTGTTACTTCCATAGATTACCATATCATACTTATATATACATATTCTTTACTGGATGTTCTGATTCTTGCTGACACCATAATTACAGTTTAACACTATGGTATAACATTCTGATTGTATATAATTTAAGATAATGTCAATGTATATTATTCCTCCAGACTTTCCCTTTATGTAAATAGGTTCTGCTTAAATATTCCAGCAGTTAGGGGTTAAAATGGGAGGACTTTGGAGTTCTCTGTTTAACCAATGACTGTGTAAGGGTGTACTTTTAAGACTGCAATTTCCGAGTACCCAGCATGTCTATGATTACGGCAAGAAGCCAAAACTAGTTAGACCAGCTGTTCTCTGTATTTTTGTGCTGGTGGTTTTGAAATTTTTAGCTTTGTTTCAATAAAGCCGCTTTGTTTTATCATATGAAGAGAGATCCGACCATCTTTTTTTATATATTCGTTATGGGATTACAAGGAGTCCTTTTCTAAGATCTCATTTACCTCACCTGATGCATTTGAGCCTTTACTAAGAGTGCAACCTACAACAATTGTTGTTTGGAGTAGACAACCAACAGAGCTAATAACGGGAGCGGATTGGAGCTCAACCCTCACACACCCCTACGTGACCAGTGACGTCACACACCATGCTTAGGATACTGACATCGAATACCGACACTGGGAGCAACCGTAAGGAACCAAGGTATACAAAGTGAATAATCCCACACCGGAGCTGTGGTTCACGCATCTCATCTGGATTCCTAAAGGGCACGGTTCAAGTTGCAGCGGTTCCGAGAGTATTGCCAAGTTTGACCGGAGTGGGGTAAGAGTGTGCAGGATCTCTATAGCTTTTTGCCGTTATGCTCCTTCTCTGTGTGGACACACCTTTATCATTGGTAATTTCAGTTTAGAGACTTTTATGTTTTCATTGGCTTTTACAGTTTATGCATCAAGGTTTTGTCTCACCTTTCAGTGAAGGACTTTTTACCAGGGAATTTCGCTTTGTTTATTTCTTATGATCCTTGATCCTTGGGATTCGTCCACACTCTGGTACTGAGGTTTTCTTATTATAGAACATTACTTACCACCCTAGGTCCAAATGGAAGCACAAGAATCTACACATTTTTATTCACTATTACCCCCTAATGACTGTGACTTTGAAGGGTTGGAGCTGGAGGATTTCTTTCAGAATGAATCTAATGATATTAAACTAGCGGACATGTTTTACACTCTGGAAATCCTCAGATTAAAAGAGATTCGTCTTAAATTGGACACTGGCTTATTAATAAATATTTGAATGCCAAAATGATACCTAGAGGTTTGAGGGTGAAGAAATTCCCTAATTTTGTTATTACTGATAGTACATTTATTATGGAATGGAACAATATTTTGGCTGATTGCTCTTTGCGCCTTATGTGTATGTTGACTAAATATAAGTCAGAACAGCTTCAATTAGTCAGGAATTACATAGTGCAACTACAAGGTGATCTTTATGAATACAAAGAGCTGAATGAATACAGTGCCTTTGATAACATGTTGGCTGAAGTAGTTGAAACTTCTAGAAGAAGTCTGATCTCTGCTAAACATACCAATTTTTTCGAGATCAAAGGGATTATCAGGAAGCCAAAGTATTCATTTGGCAGAAACCGGGTAGATTTAGGGGTAGGAACCCCAGAAATCATAATAACAAAATTAATAAAAGCAATGTAAATAATGTAGACGCCAATGAAAGTAGTGACAACTCAACTAGTGACATGCCTGATAATTCTTACCGTAAACAGAGATAGAATAAACACAAGAAAAAGGTCAGCTTTGTAGACACTAATGTATCTGAAACTGAACAATCATCTTTTGCAGCTTCTACCTCTGGTGAGAAAAATTCAGGTTCAGGCTCAGAATATGAAACCATTTCACAGTCCCCACTATAGATATACCAACACAAGTGAGCCAACCCATCACTCATAGCAATGTTATTATAAGTGAGAACCTGGGGGCAAGACCAAAAACCTCAGGCAATATACCAAAGGACACAATGACAAATCCACTAATTAACAAAGATAAATCCTCCACTGGTATGGCAGTGAGTAGTGGGATTTGTCCTGAAGCCACCTACGGGGGGGGGGACAGACAATGTAAACAAACACAGATACTCACTGAGGGAGATAAAAAATGGGAAACGTCAAACTTAGGTAGCATAATCAATTTGTCATCACATGCACTAACATCTGCTGAATTAAAAGTTTTGAACTATGGTTTAGGTTTTATCCCAAATAGTAGCTTTAACCTATTTAATACCATAATTGATGTAAACAGATTTATTAGAAAACTGACATTGCAAAAACACTTTAAGACACTTGAATACCAGGGAAAGACAGATGACTCTTTGGCCTCGCTTCCATTGAGTAGTTATTCAGTTTGCGTGCACTCGCAAACCGTTAAATATGCTGTTGAAAGCAATAGCGTTTAACGACTGTTTCCAATGGACCGTTATACCTCAATATCGGCTGCCGGACTTCGGCTGCCAAAAAGATTTTCGCGTCCCATAGAAAGTAATAGAAGCCGTTAATCGATAAATTATACCAGGTTTCCATTGAAAGCGCTAACCGTTAATACACTGTCAGAGGCTGTCGATACATTGAGAAATATTACCCCCAGCTCAACTAGGTGTAACGGAGGAAAAAAGAGCTTTTTGAGGCCTGTTTCTCATTGAAATTGCAAATCACAAAAAAATTATGAGTGTTTCAATGTACAAATAACATTATATATGCTACATTTATTGGTCCTATGTATAGGAATATTTGCACCCATGTTGTCATAGAAATTTCAATATGTATGTGCATATAAAAATATATGCAAGCACCACAATTATGGAACGACCTCCCGCACACTTTTAAACCTTCCCCATGCCTAATATCCTTTAAGAGATCCCTCTCTACATATCTCAAAACAGAATGCACCTGTCATTGTTGATTATATATTTCCTACCGGTTCTATGTTAAATTTTTGTGCATATATCGTGTATTATTATTGTTTTTTATTTTATTGTACCTATTGTGTCAATGCAATGTTTTGTGTACCCAGGACGTACTTGAAAACGAGAGAAATCTCAATGTATCCTTCCTGGTAAAATATTTTATAAATAAATAAAATATCTACCAATTCAAAATGAAACCTTTGCCCAGGGATGCTATATATAATCTCAGTACATATAGAAATATAATTGTATCTAATAATAATCTTCTCCTACATGTATATATGTATGATAATTGTATATATATATTTGACCTATATAAATCATATAATTTTAATAATTACTTTTAACTGTTATGATAAAGGCTGATATATTTAAATTGAAAAATATAATAATTACATTCAGTGTCTTTGAATTTCCGATATGTAACTACATATATGTTGAAATTATAGTTCATATCAAAAATAAAAGTCATGAGTAAGTATATACTTTCAAACTGTTCATTAAATTAAGGATTAGATGAGATGAAGATAAGCCCTCCCCCCCATGTTATTCATTGCAATCACCAGTTTCACATATGTTAACAAGCAACACACAGCTATAAAAAAAAACACCACACCTAGCCTAACCTCAGAACAGATATTTCAAAATGCAGGGTGAGAGAGAAGCTGACAATGCTGAAGTTAGAAAGCGTAGGCCTGACATCCCCAGAGTGAGGCTGGATATAGAAACCCTGAATGAGCAGCAGGTGTTTGAAAGCTTCAGGCTCAACAGGGAGAAAATATATCAGTTATATGCCCTGTTGCAAGATAGGCTGGAAAGCCAGGGCTATTCAAGCAGGGCTGTCCCTGGAATGACCAAACTACTAGGGGCACTTCATTTTTTGGCTTCTGGATCCTTTCAGGTGACAGGGGGCATTGTAACTGGGGTGCATAAGTCCACTCTTTCTAAGCATCTTTCAAAAGTTATTGATGGACTTTATGATAATTGCAGAAAATTTATTTTTTTCCCCACATCATCCAGAGGTTGGCGTGATGTTAAGAGGGACTTTTTTCTTTTAGGTGGCATACCCAATGTCCTTGGGGCCATTGACTGCACTCATATTGCCCTAAGACCCCCTGTGCGCAGGGAGATAATATTTAGAAATAGGAAACACTTCCACTCCTTAAATGTGCAGATTATATGTGATGCAAACATGCGCATATTAAATGTCGTGGCAGGGTTCCCAGGAAGTAGCCATGATGCCTACATCCTCAGGAATTCTGGTGTGTGGAGATTGTTTGAGACAAATCAAATGCCTGAAGGACATCTCCTCTGTGTTTATGTATATATTATGATGCCTTCATGTGTTCAATATTTTGACATTTTATTTTTTCATTGCTTTATAATCCTTTATGTATGTGTCTAAGGGGGTGAAATTGATTAAATAAATAAATTGTTAATCATTTAAAAGATATATATTAACTATGTCATAGTAAGACATATGCATAACATTATTTTATGTCATACATTGCTTTATGGAAAGATGTGTGTTTATCTATCTATCTATATCTATATATATATACTGTATATCTATGCATTCATATTTTAGCAGATTCTGCATATCCTCTTAAAAAATGGATTTGGACACCATTGAAAGAGAACCAGGTTGTTGGGCCTGCTGAATTAAGGTAAAATATATATTTATTTTCTGCTCTTGTGTGTCAGAAATATTGATTGTGCCTTGCAAAATGCTCACTATAATCTGTAGAAAAGTAGGACCAGTACACACTTCATAGGAATGTCCCTTTAAATCACTCTTGGGTGAATGTAGGTGCAAACCTGGAGGACCTCCTTTTCCAAAGTCCCAGTAAATGTAATGAAATAGAACACACAGGTAGCACTCTATGTGGAGCAACAGCACCTTTATTGAGCAACGTTTCGGGGCTCCTGCCCCTTTATTAAGCTATATATCTGTGTTTGTGCACATACATTTGTTGCTTGATTATCTCGTGTGTGTGTGTATATATCACTATCACAGACATAACAATGTTGTACTGAGTGCCTTTAAAGGGACAGTCAAAATACAAATCATCTATTATCAGTGAAGCATTTATAAATCTCTCTGCTTGAATATAAATATATTTATATATATATATAAAAAGGTTTAAAGATTTATAAGATCAAAACAGGAATGTAGTTAGCTCATTAGTATTTGATTTGTCTTCACATTATATATTATAATCATATTTCTTGTTCTTTTAATACAGATATAATGAAGCACATATCCGAACACGTGCTATAATAGAATGACTGTTTGGTGTTCTAAAAATGCGCTTTCGCTGCCTGGACAGATCAGGGGGGGATCTCCAATTCAGTCCTGAAAAAGCTATTAAAATCATAGTGGCATGTTGCTGTCTACACAACATGGCACAGGAGCATGGGATGTTGAACGACTTACTTCCAACACCACAGCCCCCAGGTGAAATCTTTGAGCCTGATGTAATTAATCATCCCCAACCCCTCAATGCCCATTTGGAGAGATCTGCAACTATTCAAGATTTCTTTTCAGGTATTTTTATAGTATTGTAATGAGACCTTTTAGTTATTTATGATTATGTTTTTTAATAATACACATTTGTTTCTTTTAATGTTTTACAGATTGAAGATTCTCAGAAATGGAATACCACTCCCCTCCCTCTCTCCTCATCCCTATATTTACCACATTTTCCCTAAATAAATGTATACTTTACTCAAATATAGTCATGGTGAATGTTTCTTTATTTCCAGCTATGTACTAATCAATGCATTCATCTTATGATTTATGTATAACATAATTATCTAAAATATCATTTTAATTATATTCCAAATATTACTTTGTTCTCTTGGTATAATTATTTAAAGAGCAGCTATGCACTCCTGGTTAATAAAAATGAGTACATGGGTGAACCAATGACAGACAGGATATATACTGTATGTTGGCAACAATAAACAGCTCCAACATAGGTTCTATGCTGCTCCTGATCTTACCTAAATAAAACTATAATCAAAGGATACTAAGAATATTAAGAAATATAAAGAATATAAATATATTAGATTTGCTTTTAAATATATATGTTTTAGCAAAATAATGGAATTTATGTCAGTTTAAAAAAAAAAAGGAAGAGTGTGTTCACAATAAAACATTAATGAACCAGATAAATCATTCAATTCCAATCAACTTACATATGTACTCATAATCAATTGAATTTTTTATGTTTCTTATTTCAATCATGTATTTAAGTTTAGGAGCCATTCCATTTAATGTTCATCACCTGTGGTGCACTTGCTGATTGTTGCCTACATTTAGACAACAATCATCAAGCGCTCCCCATGTGCAGATTCAAAATGGGTAGATTCCTAAGCTAACATTCCTGTTTTAGTAAATTACAGATGATAATGAAGTTAAATAGATTATAGGATTACATATTTAAGTATATAAATACTGCATGCTCTAATTCATGAGTTTTATTTTGAATAGGCTATCCCTTTAAGAAATATATCAGATGCTCATTTCAAAGAGACAAATCCAGATATAATATAATCCTTACAATAAAGATACATTATCAATACATACAATCCCCTGAGATTGCACACTTGAATGGCATGGTTACCTCATAGAAAATAATATAGAAAAATAAGTCAAAGGAAATAATTTTTTTATCATGAAGATGAGTTTTATTATTACAGATTTACCCTCATTCAAATGTAATTTTCAATGTGAAAATCATATTTATTCAATACAAAACGATGACACATTAAAGTTATAATGTATCATAGTACTAATATTTATAAAATATATGTAATGTCATGTCTGCTAAAGCAGATAATACATTTGCAATATTTAGACTATTAACCAAAATACATAAGTGCTTAATATTACATACTTCCAAGAGATATGAAGTATTGTCTTTAACATGGAGTTATTGAAACAATTTAAAAGTGCATTGTGCATTGGTCCCAGGGAGAGTCTGTGTCTGTTCATATGATGTCAATTAAAATGTATTAATCACCTCTATATCATGGCAATCACATATATGTTGTGTATACACCAGTGCTTGAATATCATAAAGATACATTTATCTAATTATTCTAAATATTGAATAATAATCTTGACAAAAAGGAGTGCATTAGTCATGATAGGTATTAGTCATGATAGGTATATATTTCAGATATTACATTCCACATAGGACTATAAGAATGAATGCAAGGTATTTGGCCATATCAACAGGAAGGAGTATTTACTTTTCAACTCTTCTATAACTGTATAACCCTTATTAGCTTCATCTGAAGGAGCAAACAACATATGCTTGTGGAATATAAATCATAACATTTACACATGTCACGTTGACTAATGTTAGATAGCATATACTGTATAAATTTCAGACACGTATCCCCAAGTATTCTTAAACGGCATAATATGATATCCTCAATAAAAGGACACATAAATTTATCAACAATGTACACCTGCATATTAATTGACATCATGTGAAATAAAAATGAATAAAGCTGTTCATTTTTAGCAGATAAACAGCTATTAGAATAATATTAAGATATATGTTCAAATTTGGATTAGAAAAATGGATGCATATTTATGAGATGAAAATCGCACTTAAAAAAGTGCTTTAGTGCAAAAATTAGATATGATATATCTTGGGTGGAAAAAAAAGAATATTAATTAATTCTTGCGGCGGGATTTAGACTTTGGAGGAGAGGTACTTAGGGGGGCAGTGTGGCGTCTTGTGCGACGCCCACCAGCTGAATGTGAGGCTAATAACTGGGATTCAGGGTCCTGCAGGGAGATGACAGAGGATGCAAGGGAGGATGGAGTTTGGGGCCTATCCGCGAGCCTCTCCACTGCCTCTGCCAGGCGGACTAGTGAGGCATTATGGATGTCCATTTGGCTCTGTATCCTTCTCAAATTCTGCTGCTGCTGGAGCCTGGACAGCCTAAGCTCTCTATGTATGAGCGTCAGTAGATCATCCTGCTGGGACTGTGCCGGACCCTGTTGTACATTTGGTGTCTCAGGAACTAATAATTGGCTGGTTCCAGGGCTGTCTCTCCGTATTGGTGACTGTGAGGTTGTCTGTGATGGCACTGTTGGCAATACATTGGTGGGTGCAGTGGGTGGTGGTGTGGATTCCTGTTGTGCCATAGGAGTGGGAGGCATATAGTACAGATGATACAGATCTGTATGCTGCTGTGGTGGGTGCATCATCTGCTGCTGAGGATAATGATGTCGTGGTGGGTGCATCATCTGTTGCTGAGGAGGATGTTGTGGTGGGTGCATCATCTGCTGCTGAGGAGGATGTTGTGGGGGGTGCATCATCTGCTGCTGAGGAGGATGTTGTGGGGGGTGCATCATCTGCTGCGGTGGGTGCAGCTGTGGGGGCTGTGCCATTTGTTGCTGCAAAGTATGCATGAACTGCCATTGTTGAGGAGGATGAGTCTGCTGGGGTTCAGAACCCAAAAAATGAAATGTTGTCTCCGAAGTAGATGGAGAAGGGCATGATACATCCTCCACCTCATATGCCCTAGGCTGCTGCATATCATCTTCTAAGAGGCTGATATAGGAGGTGGTGTCACCATAGATATCCTCATCCTCCTCAGTGAATGTAGGAACATCCTGCTGTGGTGTTGGTGCAGCTTCATACTCCTCCTGTTCGGAACCTACAAATAAATATACGGTATGTTTACATTATCTATCTAATAGAATATATTACTTTGTAGCATAACAATACAGACTATTATATTCCATATTTATGTGTGTATATGTACACACACACACATACACACACACACACACACACACACACACACACACACATACACACACATACACACACACACACACATACACACACACACACACATACACACACACACATATAGTGTGTTTGGGATAAAATCCAAGCATATATGACCATAACTGAGGAATCTTTATAGACTGTGTCTTAAAGGAACATTGTTAAAGGGACACTGTACCCAAATATTTTCTTTTGTGCTTCAGATAGAGCATGCAATTTTAATCAACTTTCGGATTTACTCCTATTTTCAAATGTTCTTTATTCTCTTGGTATCTTTATTTGAAATGCAAGAATGTAAGTTTAGATGGTGGCCCATTTTTGGTGAACAACCTAGGTTGTCCTTGCTGATTGGTGGATAAATGCATCCACCAATCAAAAACTGCTGTCCAGAGTTCTGAACTTAGAAAAAAGCTTAGATGCCTTCTTTTTCATATAAAGATAGCAAGAGAACGAAGAGAAATTGATTATAGTAGTAAATTAGAAAGTTGATTAAAATTGCATGCTGCATCTGATTCACAAAATAATAAATTTGGGTACAGTGTCCCTTTAAGGACAATGACACATGATTTATATGAAATGCTTAATATTCTTGGATATTATATTATCAATATTCTTGCTTGTCGGAGCAGATATACAATACAGAGTGCTTGCTGAACATATTAAATACAACTATGTAAATTTAGATTCATAGCTAAAAACAGATGGGTATTTATGATATACAACATATATACATCACATATATGGTTATATTTAATATTGAATATTCACCTTCATACACCTCTTCAGGTGGCACAGAGGTGTCCATTGTCCCCTTACATCCGTGAACAGATTCATCCGAGATGACATTGGACAGCATCTCCTCCCATGACCTTAGGTGTATTCTCTTGCTAGGACCACCACCTGTCCCACGTGCATATTTGGCCTGCTGTGCCAGCTTAGCTTTGGTTTCCCTCCTGCAGTCATGATAGCGGTGTTTAATGCTGGCAGTAGAACGATTACGTCCTAAGCAGCTGACTGCCACTCGAATCTCCTCCCACAGCTTATTCCGGACAGCCGGCCTCAGGTTAGGGTTCTCCAGCTGAGCTGCCCTCTCCAAGTACGCCTCAACAAGAGCCTCCTTCTCCTCCTCAGAGTACCTCTCCTCTCTTAGCCTGCCCTTCACACCTGAAGGGCCAGCAGACACAGACTCTCCCTCCTGTGACTGGGGACCAGCCCTCTCTACCTCCTCTGTCCCTGCAGGCTGTGACAGGCTACCACCAGCCCCACCCCCACTTGCCACAGTCTGCCCCACTTTCCCTTTTCTTTTTGTGCCTAGCTGAGGCTGACTCCTCCTCACTCCTCCCACCTCCATTCCTCTTCCACCCTCTCTCCTTCCCTCCTCTGCCAGGGTTTGAGGAAGGACAAATCCTCCACCCAAACCTCGGCCCCTATTCCTGCCCATACTACTCCCTACTTCCCCCCTCCCCCTCCCTCTATCCACCCTCTCCACTGCCCTCCCCCTAGCCACCCCCTTCCCAACTCCACTAGGCCTATCCATCCCTTTCTCCTTCCTCCCTAACTCTAACCTAACACTAAAGTCCCTAGCTTACCTAACTACACTAATTCACCTAACTAAACCCTAAATTAAATAGCCCCAAAACTAACTACCTAACCTATCTAGACCCTAACTATCTCTATTCTATATCCCTCAAAATAAAAATAAAATGTGGGGGTGAAAATAAACAAAGGGATGTAAATGAAAAAGGAAAAACTAAGGAGGATTAGAACAAAATTATAGAAAAATAATAAGGGATGCAAATGAAGAAAGGGGTGAGCTATATAGTCAAATGAAACAAAAAATATGGGATGTAAAAAAAAAAAAATAGGATGGGCAAAATGTATATATATATAAAAAAAAAAAGTTATATAGTGAGGAAGGGAAGGGGGGGGATGGGAAGTGGAATAAGCGGATTAATGAAAGGAGTAATAAAGGAAGATGGGGATATGGGGGTTAATGAAATAAAAAAAAATGTGAATGTGTTTGTATCAAATAAAAGTGTGTATGTGTGTGTGTGTGTATTTGTGTGTATAAACTAATGTGTGTTAATTAACTAATGTATGGATGTGTGTGTGTGTTCCTAATATTATATGAGGCCTACAATAAGAATATATGAAAATAAAATATCAAACTCTCCACTAACTCTCAAACAACTCTCAAAAACCCAAAACTCCTACCAACGCAACTAGCTCCCGTGTCTTTCTCTCTAGAGGCGATCACAGGTAAAGAGCGCAGGCGCAAACCGTTATTCTTATAGACAGAGGTCGGGTTACCATGGCAATGCACTTGTTATGGCGCGCTTTTCGACAAATCCGACATCGGTTGGCAACGCAAACTTACGTACGGCCGAAAAGAGCGACTGCGCGCAACACGCTAATCTTTTCAATGGAAACCTGGTACTAAAATGGAGCCGTAAATTACTTTTAGCTGTCGGCCGCTTCGGTAGCTTACGGCTCCATTTTTAACGACTCAATGGAAGCGAGGCCTAAATCGGTCACCCCAAATGAGCCCAGTGACTTCCAAGATGCTTGTGATATTGCTGTACTAGAGAGTTTATATATTGAGTCAAATCTCCCAAGTAATGTTAATACTACTATCCTTCCCAAATTTAAATAAGAATCAAAATTCTATCCAATATATACCAGAGGAAAATCCCTGCAGTTGTTTCAGAGGAGAGTTTTGGATGGCCTGACCCTTTTACATGACTCCAGGAGACCACACAATCACAACTTGTCAATTAAAGAGATAGAGGCTTTAAGCACCCTTAAGAATGATGACTCTTTAGTTATAAGAAATTCTGACAAGGGTGGGAGCGTGGTTCTCCTGGATAAAGAAGCTTATGTTATGGAAGCTAAAAGACAATTGGGGAACACCAATACATACTGCATTTACCGAATAATCCAACCAATCGATTTCAGAGAGAATTGTTTGATTTATTGGATGATGGTAAGCACTTGGGCATTTTGCATGATGAAACTTTCAATCCCATAATCCCAATTTTCCATCACTTGCCCAAAGTGCACAAAAGCATCCAAGAAGTAAAGGACGACCAATCGTTTCAGGCATAGGCTCACCTTTTGAGCCTCTGTCTGAATGGTTGGACTCAATCCTCCAATCAATTGTAACCTCATTACCTAGTCATGTTAAAGACACCACACACATACTTCATCTTATCCAGGATGTCACTTGGTCAGTCAACAGTAGCTGGCTGACTATACATTGAGTGCAGAATTATTAGGCAAATGAGTATTTTGACCACATCATCCTCTTTATGCATTTTGTCTTACTCCAAGCTGTATAGGCTCGAAAGCCTACTACCAATTAAGCATATTAGGTGATGTGCATCTCTGTAATGAGAAGGGGTGTGGTCTAATGACATCAACACCCTATATCAGGTGTGCATAATTATTAGGCAACTTCCTTTCCTTTGGCAAAATGGGTCAAAAGAAGGACTTGACAGGCTCAGAAAAGTCAAAAATAGTGAGATATCTTGCAGAGGGATGCAGCACTCTTAAAATTGCAAAGCTTCTGAAGCGTGATTGTCGAACAATCAAGCGTTTCATTCAAAATAGTCAACAGGGTCGCAAGAAGCGTGTGGAAAAACCAAGGCGCAAAATAACTGCCCATGAACTGAGAAAAGTCAAGCGTGCAGCTGCCAAGATGCCACTTGCCATCAGTTTGGCCATATTTCAGAGCTGCAACATCACTGGAGTGCCCAAAAGCACAAGGTGTGCAATACTCAGAGACATGGCCAAGGTAAGAAAGGCTGAAAGACGACCACCACTGAACAAGACACACAAGCTGAAACGTCAAGACTGGGCCAAGAAATATCTCAAGACTGATTTTTCTAAGGTTTTATAGACTGATGAAATGAGAGTGAGTCTTGATGGGCCAGATGGATGGGCCCGTGGCTGGATTGGTAAAGGGCAGAGAGCTCCAGTCCGACTCAGACGCCAGCAAGGTGGAGGTGGAGTACTGGTTTGGGCTGGTATCATCAAAGATGAGCTTGTGGGGCCTTTTCGGGTTGAGGATGGAGTCAAGCTCAACTCCCAGTCCTACTGCCAGTTTCTGGAAGACACCTTCTTCAAGCAGTGGTACAGGAAGAAGTCTGCATCCTTCAAGAAAAACATGATTTTCATGCAGGACAATGCTCCATCACACGCGTCCAAGTACTCCACAGCGTGGCTGGCAAGAAAGGGTATAAAAGAAGAAAATCTAATGACATGGCCTCCTTGTTCACCTGATCTGAACCCCATTGAGAACCTGTGGTCCATCATCAAATGTGAGATTTACAAGGAGGGAAAACAGTACACCTCTCTGAACAGTGTCTGGGAGGCTGTGGTTGCTGCTGCACACAATGTTGATGGTGAACAGATCAAAACACTGACAGAATCCATGGATGGCAGGCTTTTGAGTGTCCTTGCAAAGAAAGGTGGCTATATTGGTCACTGATTTGTTTTTGTTTTGTTTTTGAATGTCAGAAATGTATATTTGTGAATGTTGAGATGTTATATTGGTTTCACTGGTAAAAATAAATAATTGAAATGGGTATATATTTGTTTTTTGTTAAGTTGCCTAATAATTATGCACAGTAATAGTCACCTGCACACACAGATATCCCCCTAAAATAGCTATAACTAAAAACAAACTAAAAACTACTTCCAAAACTATTCAGCTTTGATATTAATGAGTTTTTTGGGTTCATTGAGAACATGGTTGTTGTTCAATAATAAAATTAATCCTCAAAAATACAACTTGCCTAATAATTCTGCACTCCCTGTAGATGTGGTAACGCTATATTCCAGCATACCACATGATTATGGTATCACAGCAGTCAAATATTTTTAGAATCCTGTTGCAACATGGATGAACAGACTATGGAGTATGTGGTTAGGATGACTCACTTTTTACTTAAACACAACTATTTTCTTTTTGAGGAGGTTTACTATTTGCAGAGACAAGGTACAGTCATGGGGGCAAAGTTTGCCCCCTCATATGCTAATATCTTTATGGGATGGCTTAAAGCTAACTTTGTCTATGAAAATAGTAATCCCTTCATTTCATGCATTCAATTCTATAAACGGTTTATAGATGATTTGCTTATAGGTTGGTCCTCTAGTGAAACATCTGCAGAGATGTTCATCAATTATCTGAATGAGAGCAAAAATGGGGTGAATTTCACCTACGAATGGCGAAAATCAGAAACCAGTTTTCTGGATATCACTCTCCTAGGTGATCAGGAGTCAGGGAATATTCATACCAAGTTGTACCGAAAACCGATATCCGGCAATACCTTATTGCACAGGAATAGTGCACACCCAAAATATGTATACAAAGGCATTGTCAAAGGACAGTTTTTATGAGCGAAAAGAATTTGTAGCAGGGAAACATATTTTCTAGAAGAAAGCCATGCCATTGGTGAGAGGTTAAAAGAGAGAGGGTATTCCCCCAAATTGGTGAGAAATATGTCTAGAGAAATCGTTAGAACACCAAGATCTGACACACTACTACATCAACCACAGATAACAGAACACTGTTTATTACACAATATTCGTTAGATTTTTATGATATCTGGGATATCTTGAAAAAGTATTTTCCAATTTTATATGGAGATAAATTGCTTAAATCATCTGTAGAACAGGGTATTAAATGTGTGTACTCTAGGAACACTACACTTGGTAACATTCTTTCACCTAGCCAACTACCACAGAAACAGAGAGCTTCTACCTGGCTAAATGTTGATGGCATATATAAATGTGGAGTGACTAGGTGCAAGGCTTGTGACTATCTTATAGAAGGAAAGAACTTCTACTCTTGTACTACCAGGAGCACCTAAACACTAAAGGTTGCATTAAGTGCTCTACACAATATGTAATATATCTTATTGAATGTACAGAACACTGTCGCCAATATATAGGCATGACTACAAGAGAAGTACGCTCAAGAATTAGGGAACATTTAGGTTACACCAAAAATAAAAAACCCTCACCTAGATTACGAGTTTTGTCGGTAATGGTGTGCGGTGCTAACGAGCAGTTTTCTATCACCGCTCACCTACAGACAACGCTGGTGTTACGGGTTTTTAGAAACCCGGCGTTAGCCGCAGAAAAGTGAGCGGAGAGCAAAATTTAGCTCCACATCTCACCTCAATACCAATACGGTAGCGGTGAGCTGGCAAAATGTGCTTGTGCACTATTTCCCCATAGGAACTAACATAAACATAAACTAACACCTGCAAAAAAGCAGCATATAGCTCTTAACGCAGCCCCATTGATTCCTATGGGGAAAAAGATTTAATGTCTACACCTAACACCCTAACATGAACCTCGAGTCTAAACACTCCTAATCCACTGCCCCCGACATCGCCGACACCTGCATAATATTATTAACCCCTAATCTGCCACTCCGGACACCACCGCCACCTACATTATACTTATTAACCCCTAATCTGCTGCCCCCAACATTGCCGACACCTACATTTTATTTATTAATCCCAAATCTACCGCCCCAACATCGCCACCCCTATAATAAAGTTCCTAACCCCTTAACCTAAGTCTAACTCTAACCCTAACACCGCCTAACTTAAATATAATTTAAATAAATCTAACTAAAATAACTACAATTAACTAAATTATTTCTATTTAAAACTAAATACTTACCTATAAAATAAACCCTAACGGCTAGATTTAGAGTTTGGCGTTAGCCGTCAAAACCAGCGTTAGAGGCTCCTAACGCTGGTTTTGGGCTACCGCTGGTATTTAGAGTCAGTCAGGAAAGGGTCTAACGCTCACATTGCAGCCGCGACTTTTCCATGCCGCAGATCCCCTTACGTCAATTGCGTATCCTATCTTTTCAATGGGATCTTTCTAACGCCGGTATTTAGAGTCGTGGCTGAAGTGAGCATTAGAAATCTAACAACAAAACTCCAGCCGCAGAAAAAAAACAGGAGTTAAGAGCTTTCTGGGCTAACGCCGGTTCATAAAGCTCTTAACTACTGTGCTCTAAAGTACACTAACACCCATAAACTACCTATGTACCCTAAACCGAGGCCCCCCCACATCGCCGCCACTCTATTAAAATTTTTTAACCCCTAATCTGCCGACCGCACACCGCCGCCACCTACGTTATCCCTATGTACCCCTAATCTGCTACCCCTAATACCGCAGACACCTACATAATATTTATTAACCCCTAATCTGCCGCCCTCGCTATCGCTGACACCTGCATATTTTTTTTAACCCCTAATCTGCCGCTCCGTACACCGCCGCAACCTACATTATACCTATGTACCCCTAATCTGCTGCCCCTAACACAGCCGACCCCTATATTATATTTATTAACCCCTAATCTGCCGCCCCCAACGTCGCCTCCACCTACCTACAATAATTAACCCTAATCTGATGACCGGACCGCACCGCTACTCTAATAAATGTATTAACCCCTAAAGCTAAGTCTGATTCCATCTGATTCCATCAGCCAATCAGAATTTTCCTACCTTAATTCCGATCGGCTGATAGAATCCTATCAGCCAATCGGAATTCGAGGGACGCCATCTTGGATCACGTCCCTTAAAGGAACCGTCATTCGTCGGGAAGTCGTCGGTGAAGATGGATGTTCCGCGTCGGCGGGATGAACTACATGGATCCGGAAGAAAGAAGATTGAAGATGCCGCTTGATAGAAGACTTCAGTCGGATCATGGACCTCTTCAGCTCCCGCTTGGATGAAGACTTCAGCCGGATCATGGACATCTTCAGCCCCCCGCTTGGGCTTGGATCAAGACATCGGAGGCTCTTCTGGATCGATCGGTGAACCCGGCGTGGTGAAGACAAGGTAGGGAGATCTTCAGGGGCTTAGTGTTAGGTTTATTTAAGGGGGGTTTGGGTTAGATTAGGGGTATGTGGGTGGTGGGTTGTAATGTTGGGGGGGGGTATTGTATGTTTTTTTTTTACAGGCAAAAGAGCTGAATTCTTTGGGGCATGCTCCGCAAAGGGCCCTTTTCAGGGCTGGTAAGGTAAAAGAGCTTTTCTATTTTAATTTTAGAATAGGGTAGGGCATTTTTTTTATTTTGGGGGTCTTTGTTATTTTATTAGGGGGCTTAGAGTAGGTGTAATTAGTTTAAAATTGTTGTAATATTTTTCTAATGTTTGTAAATATTTTTTTATTTTTTGTAACTTAGTTCTTTTTTATTTTTTGTACTTTAGTTAGTTTATTTCACTGTATTTATTTGTAGGTATTGTATTTAATTAATTTATTGATAGTGTAGTGTTAGGTTTAATTGTAGATAATTGTAGGTAGTTTATTTAATTTATTTATTGATAGTGTAGTGTTAGGTTTAATTGTAACTTAGGTTAGGATTTATTTTACAGGTAATTTTGTCATTATTTTAACTAGGTAGCTATTAAATAGTTATTAACTATTTAATAGCTATTGTACCTGGTTAAAATAAATACAAAGTTGCCTGTAAAATAAATATTAATCCTAAAATAGCTACAATATAATTATAATTTATATTGTAGCTATATTAGGATTTATTTTACAGGTAAGTATTTAGCTTTAAATAGGAATAATTTATTTAATAAGAGTTAATTTATTTCGTTAGATTTAAATTATATTTAACTTAGAGGGGTGTTAGTGTTAGGGTTAGACTTAGCTTTAGGGGTTAATACATTTATTAGAGTAGCGGTGCGGTCCGGTCATCAGATTAGGGTTAATTATTGTAGGTAGGTGGAGGCGACGTTGGGGGCGGCAGATTAGGGGTTAATAAATATAAAATAGGAGTCGGCGGTGTTAGGGGCAGCAGATTAGGGGCACATAGGGATAACGTAGGTTGCGGCGGTGTACGAAGCGGCAGATTAGGGGTTAATAATAATATGCAGGGTTTAGCGATAGCGGGGGCGGCAGATTAGGGGTTAATAAATATAATATAGGGGTCGGCGGTGTTAGGGGCAGCAGATTAGGGGTACATAGGGATAACGTAGGTTGCGGCGGTGTACAGAGCGGCAGATTTGGGGTTAATAATAATATGCAGGGGTCAGCGATAGCGGGGTCGGCAGATTAGGGGTTAATAAGTGTAAGGATAGGGGTGTTTAGACTCGGGGTTCATGTTAGGGTGTTAGGTGCAGACTTAGGTAGTGTTTCCCCATAGGAAACAATGGGGCCGCGTTAGGAGCTGAACGCTGCTTTTTTGCAGGTGTTAGGTTTTTTTTTCAGCTCAAACAGCCCCATTGTTTCCTATGGGGGAATCGTGCACGAGCATGTTTTTGAAGCTGGCCGCGTCCGTAAGCACCGCTGGTATCGAGAGTTGCAGTGGCGATAAATATGCTCTACGCTCCCTTTTTTGGAGCCTAACGCAGCCCTTCTGTGAACTCTAAATACCAGCGGTATTTAAAAGGTGCGGGAAAAAAAAGCCAGCATAGCTAACGCACCCCTTTGGCCGCAGAACTCTAAATCTAGCCGTAAGATAGCTGCAATATAACTAATAGTTACATTGTAGCTAGCTTAGGGTTTATTTTTATTTTACAGGCAACTTTGTATTTATTTTAACTAGGTACAATAGTTATTAAATAGTTATTAACTATTTAATAGCTACCTAGTTAAAATAAATTCAAATTTACCTGTAAAATAAAACCTAACCTAAGTTACAGTTACACCTAACACTACACTATAACTAAATTAATTACCTAAACTAAATACAATTAAATACAATTTAAATAAATGATCTAAAGTACGGAAAAAAAACACTAAATATAATAAAATAATTACAAGATTTTTAAACTAATTACACCTACTCTAATCCCCCTAATAAAATAAAAAAGCCCCCCAAAATAATAAAAAGCCCTACCCTATACTAAATTACAAATAGCCCTTAAAAGTCAATAAGATACACTAGTATGTCCAAAAGTCTCTTGGGTCCTTTATCCTACTATTGGTAGATCTTAGGTTGCCAATGTATAGGTTATATACCCTGAAAAATGGGCAATTAGTAATTCCCAGAGCGGAGCTGTTTAGAGACACGTCTGTACCTTATGGCGGTTAACTCCGCCCCCCAAAAGAGTCAACTTTTAATCCTACATGATCCCACTTACATGTTGTACCCAGTTTAACCTCTACTCTAACTGTGGATTACAATATATGATCTAACTAACCCTAAACAAATTATCTCTTCTTGCATCAGAATATATATTTTAGTGGCGGGTTCCGCTTGGGACAGCTCCCTGGGTGCAGAACAGCACTTCTACTGTGTGTTTAACCCCTCTGTCGATAATCTTAAAATTAAATGTTATAACAAATTAGAGCATGTCATGTTTCAATTATTATTGCCCTTTAAAGGAACATTAAACATAAATTGTAAACTACATGATTACGAACCTTCATATATAAAAATAATTTTGAAAAAAAAACTGCAGCTTTATTTTGTCAAATGAGTATACTGTTTTATGTTTATTCTTTTAACTGATTTCCCTGTCCCCTAGAACAACATAACCCCTGGTAACCAATCACAAACTAATATTCAGATATTACACAAACTCGGTTTGCACATGTGCTGACTGGTGTAGCCTGCCCTCTTGCACTCCCTTAAGGAGGTTTAGCACTGTTTCAATTTAAGAAAACCATTATTTGAAATAGTAACTTTCATGATTGTTTAGGCAAAACTGATAATCCACCTTTTAAAAACATGTGACACCATAGAAGCTTAGGGAGGGAGGGAGAGAAAAGTAAACAAAAGCTCACATAAATTGTCTTAAAGTATTAACCCCTCCCTTGTAGAAAGTGAAACAAACATTTTTTAAATGTATTTTACAGCAAAAAGCTGCAAAATAAATAATGAACGTATAGTGCAATAATGTTCACTTTCAATAATGAAACATTTTATGCTTTGTTGAAATATCAAGTTTAATTATCCTTTAAAGAGAAGGAAACAAATACACTGCCTCTTTAATAATGTTATATTAAGTTAAAAAGTATTATTAATGTAAGACTGTCAATATAATTATTAAAACACAAAAAAGGGAAAATCAAATTGTGCAATACCAATTTTTTTTTCTGTTGTTTTCAAAAGTGTTGACAAGTCTTTGAAGTCTTGAAATAATAGTGTGGTCACATGTTCAGCTGAGTTCAGCAGGATAGCAGTACTTGTGTAAATATTTGGCATAGGATAACAAGAAAATTATCTAAAAATGCATTACAACTTGGCACAATGGCTGATACGTGTTTTAGAGTGTTCATTAACAGATAATCATGCAGAGAAACACAGCATTTAAATACCCATTTCAAATATAGGGCGCAATCAAATATACGGCGCAGGTTTCAGCGCAAGCGTGGGAACCTGCGCCGTCCGTAATTTCACCTAGCACATCGGGGTATTACATAAACCCCGCCGGCAGTTCATAAGTCTAATAAACTAGCAATGTCCAGAAATGAGCGTAAAGACAAATTTCTGGAGTCGCCAGTGACTTACGGCACTTTAGAAACTGCCAGCGCCTAAGAAAAGTAAAGAAAATAACAAATCTCCCGTAAAAGTCTAACACGCCTCCCAAAAATAAGCCCGACACGTAAAACCCCTATATCCGCAATCCCCCCCTTTCATTACTAATAATAAATGTATTAACCCCTAGACCGACAACCCCCCACAAAGCAATATGCTGATTTAAACTATTAACCCCTATATCCACCATCAAACCCACACCCCAAGTAATAACTAAATTATTAACCCCTAAATCCGCCAACCCCAACATTGCAAACTACCTATTAAAACTATTAACCCCTAATCCGCCATTAACCCACAACGCAATGAACCTAATCAAGTATTAACCCCTAAATCGCCATAGCCCACAACGCAATTAACCTAACCCCTAACCTAACCCCCCTAACCTAACCCCCCTTAAATAAACTAAAATTACCTACTTTACAAAATACTAAAGTTACAATTAAATATACAAAAAATTTACACTACTTCTAAAATACAAATAAACTAAGTATAAATTAAAGGGGCAGTCTAATCAAAATTCAGGAGTAGACTGTCCCTTTAAGCAAGAATTACAGAAAATAAAAAATAAAATTACAAAATGTTAAATAAATTACACCTAATCCCTATGAAAATAAAAAAGCCCCCCAAAATAAAAACACCCCCTAATCTAATCAACTACCAGTAACCCTTAAAAGGACTTTTTGCAGCGCTTTTGCAAAAAAAATACACACAGCCCCCCCCTACCAGTAAACCCCCCCACCCACCAAACCCCCCCCAAAAAAATACTAACACTGAAAACGCTAAACTACCCATTGCCCTGAAAAGGGCATTTGTTGGGCATTGCCCTTAAAAGGGCATTTAGCTCTTATGCTGCCCACCCTATCTAAATAAAATAAATCCCCCCAAAAACCCCTTAAAAAACCTTAAGTCTAACCACCAAGTGGTCCTCACCGTGACTGAAGCTCATCGGAGAAGGTCCTGTTCCAGGCGGTGAAGTCTTCTTCCAAGCGGCGACCTCTTCTTTCTTCCAGTAACCAGCCGGCGCGGAGCGGAGGGCGGAGTTGAAGACCGGTGACGCTGGAACTGAAGACCAGCAACTCTGGAACTGAAGACCGGCGACCGCGGAGCCATGGAGCATGGAAGATCCTCTTCATACGATCTCCGCCGTACACTGAATAGGAATTCAAGGTACACGATTAAAAATGGTTGATTCGAGCCTTCAAATTCAAATCAGCCAATTGGATGAGAGCTACTGAGATCCTATTGGCTGTTCAAATCAGCCAATAGGATTTCAGTAGCTCTAATCCGATTGGCTGATTTGAATTTGAAGGCTTAAATCAGCCAATAGGAATTCAAGGGATGCCATTTTTAATTGCGTACCTTGAATTCCTATTCAATGTACGGCGGAGATCGTATGAAGAGGATCCTCCATGCTCCATGGATTCCGCGGTCGCCGGTCTTCAGTTCCAGCGTCACCGGTCTTCAACTCCGCCCTCCGCGCCGGCTGGTTCCTGGAAGAAAGAAGAGGTCGCTGCTCGGAACAGGACCTTCTCCGCTGAACTTCAGGACAGGTTAGGACCACTTGGGGGTTAGACTTAGGGTTTTAAAGGGTTTTTTGGTTGGATTTATTTTATTTAGATAAGGTGGGCAGCAAAAGAGCTGAATGTCCTTTTAAGGGCAATGCCCAACAAATGCCCTTTTCAGGGCAATGGGTAGTTTAGCGTTTTTAGTGTTAGTATTTTTTTGGGGGGGTTTGGTGGGTGGGGTGGTTTACTGGTAGGGGGGGGTTTGTGTATTTTTTTTGCAAAAGAGCTGATTATCTTGGGGCAATGCCCTGCAAAAAGTCCTTTTATGGGCTACTGGTAGTTGATTAGATTAGGGGGTGTTTTTATTTTGGGGGGGCTTTTTTATTTTCATAGGGATTAGGTGTAATTTATTTAACATTTTGTAATTTTATTTTGTATTTTCTGTAATTCTTGCTTCAAGGTACAGTCTACTCCTGGATTTTGATTAGACTGCCCCTTTAATTTATACTTAGTTTATTTGTATTTTAGAAGTAGTGTACATTTTTTGTATATTTAATGGTAACTTTAGTATTTTGTAAAGTAGGTAATTTTAGTTTATTTAGGGGGGTTAGGTTAGGGGGGTTAGGTTAGGGGTTAGGTTAATTGCATTGTGGGTAATGGCGGTTTAGGGGTTAATACTTGATTAGGTTTATTGCGTTGTGGTTTAATGGCGGATTAGGGGTTAATAGTTTTAATAGGTAGTTTGTGTAATTTTTTTTATATTTAATGGTAACTTTAGTATTTTGTAAATTAGGTAATTTTAGTTTATTTAGGGGGGGTTAGGTTAGGGAGGGTTAGGTTAGGGGAGGTTAGGTTAGGGGGGTTAGGTTAGGGGTTAGGTTTATTGCATTGTGGGCTATGGCGGTTTAGGGGTTAATACTTGATTAGGTTTATTGCGTTGTGGGCTATGGCGGTTTAGGGGTTAATAGACTTTATTAGTTATTGCGGTGGGGGATTGCGGTTGACAGGTAGATAGACATTGCGCATGCGTTAGGTGTTAGTTTATTTTTGCAGGCTTTTTCTTGAGTCACGGTGCTCCCATACTCAGCACAAGCCCTGCTACTGCTGCCTTTTATGGCGAGGTAAAAATGGAGATTTCTCCATTTTCGCCACATAAGTCCTTGCGCTGGATATTGGATATCGATTTACGACGCGGTCCCATGTTAGCCTACGGGAGTAATAATTGCGAGCGACGGGTGAAATATACACGTGTAACTTGTATGCTATGCCGTATATGTAATACCAAAATCGCATAAAATCTGGCGGCGGAGGATTTTGCGTGTGACGCTGCATATGTAATGGAGGCCATAGCTTTTTGAATTGCTAATTGAAGGCCAGATATCTATATTCTTTTAGAGTTTTTAGGTGGCGATTCTTATTTTGTACTTTCACCAGAAAATACAGCAAACCAGATTCTAGATTAAATGATTTTGTTCACTGTGTAAACTATGATCATCATAGAAATATCTTCCCTGCACACATTTATGATTAACGTTCATCTTTATGAAAAACAGAGAAAACATGTAAATTACATGGAAGCAGGAGAACAAAAAAAGGCTCAGGCATTTAAATGTGGAGCAGCCCACATCAGTTAGACCTCTGTCAGATAGGTAGCCATAGAAGACCAGAACTCTCATTCTGCAGCACCTCTGCTTAACAGACAGACAGAAAATGTACTTTCTAGACATGTGCGATTCGGTTCGGTCCGAATCGAAATTCGGATGAATTTTCGGAATTCGGATTGATTCGAATTTCCGAATTGCGGCAGTGCCGAATCTACTGAATAAATCCGAATTGATTCGAATTTATTCGGATGGATTCGGATGGATTCGGATGGATTCGGATGGCCATGTATTACACTAGTATTGTACAGTATACTAGTGTATACACAGCACATCCCACTTAACAGTGCCGAAATTCCGAAAATCCGAATCGATTCGAACCGAATCGAACCAAACCGAATTTCACACGAATCCGAAAGAATCCGAATGAATCCGAAACGAATTCATTCGATTTCTTCCGAATTCGAATCGATCCGAACCGAAATTCGAATCAGTCCGCATCGATCCGAACCGAACCGAATTTTTCGCGGCTGCACATGTCTAGTACTTTCTGCTTTACAAAATAGCCAGACTGTAACAGCTTTCCTTTTGTTACCCATTTTAAGAGAGGATGGGGCCTCTATAAAGCAGTAAGGCCCACATAAGAGCCCGGTCCATCAGGCATTTGCACTTTATTCTCTATGGCCAGTCCAGGCCTGCATGAAAGTATAAATTATAAAAGTATATTGGTAAAGAAAATGTTTAAGGGCTCAAGTACTACCAGGCGGGCGGACAGCTTCCCAATTCGCGAAGCTGTCCTCCCGCCTTCGCTACACATGGGCTCGTATGTATCATTACACACTCATTACAGTGTGTAATGCCCGCCCTTTCATTTGCGCGACCAATCGCGCGACTGAAGGGCTGTCAATCACCAAGAGCGAGCGAGTTCTCAGGGATTTTCCTTCACCACCTCAGAGGTGGCGTAGGGTGTAAGAAGCAGAGGTCTAATGACCGCTGCTACTTATATTGTGGAAAGCAGGCTCACATATGCGAACCTGCCCCACAAGGGCTCCGGAGCAGCTATATCTGCTTCGTACATTGAGCCCTAAGCCTACAATATTATAATTTATGCCCCACTTAAAGGGATAAGAAAGCCAAAAAAAATTCCTTTGTTATTCAGACAAAGCATACACTTTTAAAACAGCAAATTTTAAATAGAAGTACATTGGAAAAGTTTGTTCCCATGATGTTATTTGTTGAAGAGATACCTAGGTAGGCATCTGGATCACTACATGCCAGGAAATAGTGCTGCCATATAGTGCCCTTGCAAATGGATAACATTCTTGTAAAACTGCTGCCATATACTGCTCCAAACATATGCACGTATCTTAGCTTATATCTCTGCTTTTAAACAAAAGATACCAAGATAACAAAGAACATGTAATAATAGATCATGCAATTGGTAACAACTTTCTAATTCACTTCAATTTGAACCATGACGAAAAAAATATGGGGTTCCATGTCCCTTTATTCCTATTTAGATTCTGCCAATTAGCTTTGGTCTAGTGCTGTGTGGGTACAATGTAATATCAAACATTCTACCCAATGATAAAGCTTTTTTGAAGGTTTGCAGATGTATTTACCAAGTGGCTCATTTGAAAGAGAGAGAGTTTGTCTAACAGCTCATAAATGATGACAGATTCATGACTGATGGAAAATTCTTGACCTGTTAGATTGTGATTAGTATAGTATTTACATGTCTTTCAAGAGCTCTTGAGATAAAGACTAGCTGTCAATGTCCCTACACACTGTGTGTTACATTCTCTACAGTGGACAGCAAAAGGTCAAAACTATGACATTTGCTTCTCAAACAGTGAGGTCTGTTCCCTGGATTCTACTGATGAGTACACCACCAGCTGGGTTAGAGAGTATTTGAAACTGATACTATTAGGGATATTAAATACTTCTTGCCTTTACGTAAAAACTGTGCTTATTCCATGCTCCCAAGAGAGGTCAGAAAGATAATTCGGTGACCTAGGTCAAAGGTTCAGGTTTTATGCCATATATTTTATGTGTTAGAAAAAAATATTTGTTTGTCGTTTTGTTAATAAATGTGTAATTTCTTAAAAAATATTTTTTAATGGGGTTCAAGAAATTGCAAAACATTCAGTCTGCTCATTTAGCATACAGACATCGCATATCAAAAAGATGATATGACAAGTTCAGATATATGACTACCTCAATGTACATGAACAACATTAGTTTTTTACAGACACATTAATTTGTCACAGTACAAAAAAAAAAAACAGTCATCAAATATTTAAAGAGCAAACCCATGAACACCCCTCTTTTTCACCCTCAGTAACAACAGAGGCCACTTTTGGACCCCAAGTACCATAGTTCTCTAAACTGAGAGTTTTTAGTTGACGCAGGCTACTTTTGTATCTGCACATTCCATATATATATATATATATATATATATATTTATAGGCAAGTAGAATATTACAGATCAGAGGACTGATCTGAGAACAAGCAGCACCAAAGGTTGCGCTGATTGGGGGAAGAATAATTAGCAGCTGTTAAGAGACATATGCATTATCGTTGAATTTAAATAACCAATAAATGTATAAGTTAAAAATGTGCACAAGGGAAAACAGCGCTTAAAAAATTCTATTCTAAAACAAACATATTAAAACATACATAAAACAAAGAAGAACTGCAAAGCACATAAAATGTGAAACAGGTAATAATATAAGTCCACTAATGACTTTCTGGAAATGTGTGTCCCCTTACCGGAATCTACCTCAATCTGATGAGGTAAGTTGCTGCACTGCAGGGGTAATAGGGTTCCGGTACAGGTGTGTCCGATATAATGATGAATGTCTTTTATAGTTTCATCCACCTTTTGGAGTATGTAATAACAGAATAGCTCACATCCAGTTATTTCCTCCAAAGTTACTCAAATATGGCATCCACCTCTTGGAGCATGTAGGTACAGACTGATAGAATGGCTTATGTCCCTGGAAAACACTTTTACAGAAGGAATGTACCTTTCTTTGCTAAAACTTAGACAATATTCATCGCCTCCAAAAACAAGCTTTTACTGTGCAGTTATATTGGTGTGGGACAGATCTTTAGTTTGAGAATGCAGGTGAGACGTCTACTCCTTAAACGGAACCACAGGACTGACCAGACAGAACAAATTAGCTTGAACTAACACTCCATTTGAGAGCTGCTAAATATCAGAGATACAAACACCAAGGAAAAAGTAACCAGGCTTGCGAGTGCCCTATATATATATATAACAAGTAGAAAAGTTATAGAACTATAGATAATAAGCTAAAAAGTCTATGATAAATATATTAAGATAGAGTATAATTATGGAATATATATCTCCAACACAACTGAAGCCACTTTTGGGCTTCTGGTAACATCAAGACAACTCAGTAGGAGATGTAGTTTCTAACTTTTGGACCTCAACAAATATGGTGCGCTTAAACTGCTTGATATATTACATATTCAGCTAAAAGATATATATGCTTTTAAAAAAAGAAATGAGTAACCCCAAATGAAAAATAGCAGCCTCTCTTGGGCTGTGTAAGATAATAACACGCTGGGAGAGGGGAGTTTCAGGAGAAAAACTAAAGATGGGACTGCTCTTGAGTCCAGGAACTAGGTTGCATACTTAGCAACTAGAGTAATAAAATAATACTTGATACATTGCAATATGTGGGAGAAACACACTTAGAAAACTAAACTCACATAGAAACAAGCTGTCGCTCAAGTGCAATAGATCTTGTGCACTATAGGGAAGGTAAAAATATCTGGAGGTGAGACAAATGTGTAATTTAAAGGGATATAAAACCCAATTTTTTTCTTTTATAATTCAGATAGAGGGGCCTATCTATCAAGCTCCGAATGGAGCTTGATGCCCCGTGTTTCTGGCGAGCCTGCAGGCTCGCCAGAAACACCAGTTATGAAGCAGCTGTTTAAAGACCGCTGCTCCATAACCCTATCCGCCTGCTCTGATGAGGATCCGCACTGTCGGATCAGGTCTGACAGACATATGATAAATAGGCCTCATTGCATGCAATTTTAAGCAACTTTAAAATTTACTCCTATTATCACATTTTCTTCGTTCTCTTGGTATATTTATTTTAAGAAGCAGGAATGTAAGCTTAGGAGATGGACCATTTTTTGTTCAGCACCTGGGTAGGGCTTGCTGATTGGTGGCTACATTTAGCTCAGTGAAGGGGAAGTTAACTGATGGTGGGGGAGGATCATGTAGGAAAAGTTTTTTTTTGGGTTGCAGTTAACTTTTTGCACCAGTATGTGTTAAATGTGATAATTCTGGTTATGGTTAAATACGGTAGGTCACTGTTCGGCTTAACTACAATGGGAGGTCATTGGTTGGGTTAAGGGTATGGGGGTAACATGTATAAATAAATATGGTGGGGTGGTCACCTTTACTGTTAAGTGCAGGGGGTATTTAGTATTTTCAAAGACTATAAAACGGGTACCTATGTAAAAAAAAGTTACCGGTGTTGTGGAGATCTGGTAAAAAATTCTGACTGCTGCATCAGATGCTGCTAAAACTAATTAGTAGCAATTATATTATGATCTAATCACTAACATGGAGCAACTATAAAAAAAGCAATGCTGATAATTTTTGTGGTATGGTTGTATTTAAACTTATAAAGAGGTTCCGTATATTAAAGGGGCATGAAACAGTGCTCCTTTAGTAAAAAAAAAATAAGTTAAATCAAAGTAAACCTAAAAAGAAACAGATTGTGTTAAAACAGCAGGTACCTTACTTGTTTTCTTGCAAAATTAGCATTTAGAAATTCTCATTGTAGTCACTGTGCAAAACTAGATAACGGAGCAGAAATACTGAGACCTTAAGTCGCATTCTGCCTCTTCTGAACATGGGCAAGAAACAGACATCCTGTTTCTCTAGCGTTCTCTCAATAGTAAACCAGCTAATGTTGCTCTAAAAAATATATGACATCAAGATAGATATACCTTCCTGTAGAGACCCCAGCCCCCTTGTGAGGTTGCAACAAGAAGTAATGGATGCTACACAAATGCAGTGAAAAAATAAAAAAGGAATAAAAGGTAAAATCATTTTAAAATGATGAATAATTCACATTGCAATAATTTCCATTAGGTATAAGCCACAGTTTAGTACAGCAAAGGAATAGACTGTCTTACATTCCTTTACGTCAAATAGACATCTTTAGCTTTTTTTTATATCAAAATCCACTATCGGGTCCATTAAAGAAATAGAAAAGTCAACATTTAAATGTGCATGGGTGCATTTCAATTTGAAATAGAATCATTTGTGCTATATACTTCCATTAGCTATAAAGCGTCTAGTAAAAATTATTACTGTTTTTCTGCAGCATATGCACATATCCTGTGAAGGCCCATGCACAGTATTCAAACGCCATGCCTGCTCAAACAGCTGGCAGGGGTGTTTAATGCTTCTGTGAAGACGCAATTTGTGTCATACATGCCGCCGCTAAGTCTGCGAAGATGTGGTGTTTAAATACTGGTGCACGGGACCTCGCAGGATATGTGCGTATACCACTGACAAAAACCCAGTAATAACTTTTAATAGAAGCATTTTTGATGATGAAAGTATATTTTAAAAATGCTTTTATTTCAAATTGAAATGTATCCACACGCATTTTAATTTTGACCTTTCTATCCCTTTAAGTATTTTTCCAATTCACTGTCATAACCATTAAAGGGACACTGAACCCAATTTTTTTCTTTTGTGATTCTGATAGAGCATGCAATTTTAAGCAATTTTCTAATGTACTCCTATTATCAATTTTTCTTTGTTCTCTTGCTATCTTTATTTGAAAAAGAAGGCATCTAAGCTAAGGAGCCAGCCAATTTTTTGTTCAGCCCCTGGAAAGCACTTGTTTATTGGTGGGTGAATTTATCCACCAATTAGCAAGAACAACTTGCATCTAAACTTACATTCTTGCTTTTCAAATGAAGATACCAAGAGAATGAAGAAAATTTGATAATAGGAGTAAATTAGAAAGTTGCTTAAAATTGCATGCCCTATCTGAATCACAAAAGAAAAAAATTGGATAGAGAGAGCAAAATAGAGGTGGGGAGAGAGAGCAAAGAAGATGAGGGAGAGAAAGAGCAAAAGAGAGGGGGGGGAGAGAGAGCGAAAAGAGAGCAAAAGATGGGGGATAGAGAGAGCAAAAGAGGGGGCATAGAGAGAGCAAAAGAGGGGGAATAGAGCGAGCAAAAGAGAGGGGGAGAGAGAAAGAGAGCAAAAGAGGGGGGATAGAGAGAGTAAAAGAGAGGGAGATAGAGCAAAATAGAGGGGAAAAGAGAGCAAAAGAAAGGGGAGAGGGAGAGAGAGCGCAAAAGAGGGGGCTAGAGAGAGCAAAAGAGGTGGGAATAGAGAGAGCAAAAGAGAGGGAGAGAGAGCAAAAGAAAGGGGAGAGGGAGAGAGAGCGCAAAAGAGGGGGCTAGAGAGAGCAAGAGAGGGGGGATAGAGAGAGCAAAAGAGAGGGAGAGAGACCACAAAAGAGAGGAGGAGAGAGAGCAAAAGAGAGGGGGGAGAGAGAGCGCAAAAGAGAGGGGGAGGAAAAGAGACGGAGGAGAGAGGGAGCAAAAGGAGGGGAGAGAGAGCAAAAAGAGGGGAGAGAGAGCAAAAAGAGAGGGGGGAGAGAGAGAGGAAAATAGAGAGAGAGGGGGAGAGAGAAGAAGAGAGGGGGGAGAGAAAGAGCAAAAGAGAGGGGGGAGAGAGAGAGCAAAAGATAGGGGGGAGAGAGAGAGAGTAAGGGGTGGAACCTCTGTACTGCAAAAAATGGCCCGTGTACACGGGCTTTAGGACTAGTATGTAATATTTGGCAGGAATTTAAAAAAAAAAAAGCTTTTCCTGCTCCTCTCCCCTCCTCAACAAAGAAATGGCCTAGGCCCGTAATATGAAGAAGTTTAGAAAACCTCTATAAATGAAGAACCTACAGACAGTTGTCTTTAAAACATAATGGGCTAGATTACAAGTGGAGCGCTAATTTATCGCACACCCTTTACGGCAAATTCGCCTGTTTAGGGGTGTGTGATAAATAACCATTCATTACAAGTGGCTGGTTATTGCTACCACAAGCTAGCGCTCAAAAGAGGTCAGACCTCTGGTTCATTTTTAAAATGTCTCCCAATTGCCCCCAAAATAAAATGTGAGGTCCCTTTGTTAAAAAAATTTTTTTAGCTTTTTTTAATTTTTATTTTTTAAAACTGCACTAAGCAGTTTTTAGGGGTTAAAGTTGGCAGATGTGGGGTGTTGGAAAAAACGGCACTGAAAAGTGTGTTTACATTGTGGTCTATATGGACTGTGTTCTCTATAAATATATATGTATATGCTTATATACTGTACATATATATTTATGTATTAATAAGTGTATATACACATATTAACACGCATATAAATGTATATATTCATATATATTTAAATTTGCTGCACATCCACGCACTACTTACCCCCTTCGCTGCGCTAGGTTCTCATGCTGTGTCTCACCAAAGGAGCCTATGGAAGGGCGCTCACGTAAGCGCAATGTCCTGTGCAGTTCTCATTGCACCTAACTTAATAATAGCACACAAAGCTATATTTTGCGCTCCACTTGTAATCTGGCCCTAAGTGTATGTGTCTGCCCAGGCTTGTGGAGTACATTGTAAAATCTTCCTATTTGAGGGATCACCTTTATTTGGCACTAAAATAAAGTGTCTGCCTTTCTAGCACATGAGATAGCTATAAGGATATCACTATGTTATCTCTATGGTTCAGTAGTATTGACTAAGCAGCTAGAAGCTTATTTTCATAAGAATGTATCAATGTAAACCCCCTCTTGTCTTCTTGGTTATATCAAAGGAGAGTATTACATTATGTTCTAATAACTCTAAAACCAAGGGAGGAAAATTAGCTTAAACTGATGGTATGGAGAAGAATAGTACCCACATTGATTAAAGTTTACTCCCCTGTTTCGCAGCAGGGACATGCAGTCACTAGAGGCAGGTGAGGCAGAGCCTCACCTGTCATATGGGCAAAATATTTTTTTTATTGCTTAAAACAAAAATTTCAGCTACATGTTGCATGAACAGATCTGCTGTCCTCCATTGTGCAACATGCTTGTGTCTTTTGGCTATGGGCCCGCGAGAGCTGCGCCATCCACTGGTAGAAAGTGGTTAAGGTAGCTCATTGTGCTGCCCATAAATTGCCCATTTGAGGCCGCCCTATAGTGGCCTCTTTGGGGCCGGCCCGGGGGAGTCAATCCAGTGAGAAGCATCAGACGGGTGGAGGGCGGAGCCATTCTCTAAGCCAGTGGAATACTTTTTTTTACAGTCTTCTGAGGGTGGGGACCAGACTCTGGAGCGCTGTCCAGCGCATGCCATAGGCTGCTACTTATGACATGTATATCTTCAGCCACCATTGGTCCCTGTAATGACCGTGCACTGATTTTTTTGCGAACACATCCAAACTGTTGCCTAGCAGCTCCTGCGCAATCAGTTTTGACGAGTTTCACTGCTTGCTGTCACACACTCAAGTCCATGTCAGAAGCGTTGCTGCAAGACTGTCATGCTTGAAAGGCTGTGTCTGTTCCACAGCATGGATCCTGGAGGGTAAGGCCATTTTATATACACTTTTGCTATACAGGGTCACAGTGTGGCACCTTTATGCCTAGATAGGATCAAGGGTTAATATTTCCTTCAGGGAGATTATTTGAATAGCTAGGGGTTATTTATAACTGCTTTAATGGGAGAGCTTTTGGGCTATTAGACTGTGTGTGTTTTTTGGCTTGGAACAAACAGTTTTCACTTTCGTTTTTGAGTGTTGCGCAGCTCATAATAGCTTAACATCTTTTTTATAGCAGGGGAAGTCCTGTCCAATGCACCACGTGACTGGGTGCGGTCTTTTCATTTTCCTATGATCCTGCTGCGGACATCACTTCTAAGGAGAGCGTTTTCACTGTTAGCTGTCTGGGTCTAGGAGGTGGTGAGTGCCCCAGCCATTGGGATTAAAAAGGTGCCGTTTTTTTAAACAAAAGCGTTTCTTTTTTGTCTGTCCTTCTGTGGATATATCTTAGCTATGGAGGACTCTGATACTATATTTGAAGGTTCCGCTCCTTCTGTACTGATTAATAATTCCTGTTTATATTGTGAGGAGGCCGTGGTTTGCCCACGAGCTCACTTTTGTTCCATTTGCCTAAGCACTGTTCTAAAGTCTAAGAAGAGAGACAAGTCTGCTAATACTCATAGAGCTTTTAGCCCCTCTGAGCCATCTACCTCTCAGGAATCTGTGTCCCGAGAGATTACTACCCTTTCTACACTACCCGCTCCACATGCAGTTCCCGCGTGGCACAACTAATCCTCCATCTGGAGGTTTTTTTTTTCCTGTGGACTTTACCATGCAGTTACAATTGGCGGTGTCTGCAGCCCTGAGTGCCTTACCTCCCTCTAGCAAACGTAAGAGAAAAGTTAAACATAGTTCTCCTGACCTAGAGTCATCTAAATATTTGTCGGATTTAGCTACTATGTACTAGCTATCCGAGGATGAGTTAACCTAGCTTCAGAGGGTGAACTTTCTGAGTCGGAGACTTTAGTTTCTAAACCTCCTTCAGTGGAGAAACCCTCCTTTAGATTTAAAATTGAGCATCTGCCTTTTTTATTAAAGAAGGTTCTGTCTACGCTAGAGGTTTCAGAGGCTACACTGCATGAGGAACCTAAGGTATCTAAATTAGACAGGGTTTATGAAGACAAGAAGGTCCCTCTGACTTTTCCTGTGCCAGTTAAGATGGCGAACATTATTAGTAATGAATGGGAAAGAATAGGAACTTCTTTTTCCCCCTCGTCTACTTTTAAAAATTATTCCTGGCCCCTGGCTCCCAATTGGATTTGTAAGGCTCCATCCCTAAATTGGATGGTGCTATTTCTATGCTGGTGTATATTTAGGAGTGATAGGTGCGCTACGAGTAGCTGAAGGTATATTATAGGTGTATTGCAAAGAGTTTTCTAGCCGTGTGAAATTTTGTGTGTAGTACAATATGATGTGAAAAACTTATAAAATAAATATGTTGGAGGTGAAAATTATTCACATATATCAAAAAATATAGTGTCCGTTTCTGTATAGTGTTATCTAACACAGTGATAAAATATAAGGGAAAAAAAGAGAATAACCACTATTGGTAAGAAAATATATTTATAAAATTATGAAGCCCATATAAACAATGTAGTGATTAGTATAAAAACATCAGATTAAAGGGACGTCTCCCCAATTGCAAAAAGATCACATAAAATAATGTTCAAAATATAAAACCGTATATTGAGCCAATGATTGTATTTGTGACACTCTAAATAGCATTTAAATAAGCTGCCCCATACATAAATGTATGCATAAGTGTCCGTTTCTTTGAACGTATAAGGTAGTTCAGTATGGTATCCGTATACCCAGCTTATGGTAAAATTGACAATGGATAGTTCAAAGAGTTGTAAACGTATCAGCCGATTGTAGATAGAGAAAGTTATTTCTTAGATTGATATTACCTCCGGGTAAGACAGGTTACCATACATATGCTTTCCAAATAGGATCGATTACCTATTTTTCTTTAGACCCGTTTCACAGCATCCGTCTCCCCTTCTCACCTGGTGACTGAACAGCGCCGCATGTGTCTTGGTGTCTGACGTCACAGCTTGGTCTCTCGGGTGGGATTGGCTGGAGGTGTTGGAAGGTGATTAACTTCTTTTAGATGACAAAAATAGAGGATCCTTAATAGAAAATAGCTTGATAAAGCTCTCTTGAGCGAAACGCGTCAACCTTGTGACTGCTGACCCTAATTTGTGTGAAATAATACACAAAGAGACTTTTTGATACCAAGTGGAAACAGTTCTAATACTGCAACAACCCGGGTTGTCTATCATACACTTATCGGAACCTCTTCATCCCTGCGTGCGCTTAGCATTGAGTGCAGGATTTGTCAACAATACCTTTCTATTTTCTATTAAGGATCCTCTATTTTTGTCATCTAAAAGAAGTTAATCACCTTCCAACACCTCCAGCCAATCCCACCGAGAGACCAAGCTGTGACGTCAGACGCCAAGACACATGCGGCGCTGTTCAGTCACCAGGTGAGAAGGGGAGACGGATGCTGTGAAACGGGTCTAAAGAAAAACAGGTAATCGATCCTATTTGGAAAGCATATGTATGGTAACCTGTCTTACCCGGAGGTAATATCAATCTAAGAAATAACTTTCTCTATCTACAATCGGCTGATACGTTTACAACTCTTTAAATGCTATTTAGAGTGTCACAAATACAATCATTGGCGCAATATATGGTTTTATATTTTGAACATTATTTTATGTGATCTTTTTGCAATTGGGGAGACGTCCCTTTAATCTGATGTTTTTATACTAATCACTACATTGTTTATATGGGTTTTATAATTTTATAAATATATTTTCTTACCAATAGTGGTTATTCTCTTTTTTTTCCCTTATATTTTATCACTGTGTTAGATAACACTATACAGAAACGGACACTATATTTTTTGATATATGTGAATAATTTTCACCTCCAACATATTTATTTTATAAGTTTTTCACATCATATTGTACTACACACAAAATTTCACACGGCTAGAAAACTCTTTGCAATACACCTATAATATACCTTCAGCTACTCGTAGCGCACCTATCACTCCTAAATATACACTATATCGTTTGTTGAAAGACGGAAGGATCTTTCTTTTTTTAGGTGTTTGGTATTTAATTTTTATTGCCAGCGCACTACTATATCCTCCCAACCCACCAATTATTTCTACGCTGGTTAAGCATGCTACTATCCCCCTAGAGGATAGTTCTTCTTTTAGAGAGCCTATGTATAAGAAATTAGAAACTTTTCTCTACAGGGTTTTTATTTCAACCGGCAGCAGCTGTAGCCATGGTTGCTGGAGCAGCTACCTACTGGTCACTGAGGTGGAAACTCCCCTTGAGGATATTCAGGAGATAATTAAAGCTCTGAGAATTGCTAACTCCTTCATCGGTGACGCGAATAAATGAATTATTCACCGAAATGCAAAAGCTTCTGGCTTTGCGGTCCTAACCCACCGGGCTCTCTGGTTGAAGTGTTAGTCCGCGGATATGACTTCTAAATCCAGACTCATTTCTCTTCCTTTCAAGGGGAATATTTTATTCGGTCAAGGGCTGGACTCCATTATTTCTACGGTTATAGGAGGGAAGGGTGCCTTCCTACCGCAGGATAAAATAATTAGGCCTAAGGGACGGCAATCATCTAATTTTCGTTCCTTTCGTTCTGACAAATCTCAACAACAGCAATCCTCATCCAAGTCCGAGCAGCCCAAGAGTACTTGGAAGCCAGCTCAGTCCTGGAATAATTCCAAACACACTAAGAAGCCCACTGAGAACAAATTGGCATGAAGGGGCGGCCCCCGATCCGGGATTGGATCGAGTAGGGGGCAGACTGTCTCTTTTTTTCATCCAATTCTGGACTTAAAGTGTCTAAACAAGTTTCGGAGTGTTCCCTCTTTCAAGATGGAGACAATACGGCCAATCCTTCCTCTGGTTCAGGAAGGACAATTTTTGACCACCATAGACCTGAAGGATGCATAACTTCATGTTCCGATACACAGGGAACATTTTCAGTTCCTGAGGTTTGCCTTTCTGGACCAGCACTTTCAGTTCCTAGCTCTTCCGTTTGGCCTAACTACTGCTCCAAGGATATTTATAAAGGTTCTGGGGGCTCTTCTAGCCATTGCCAGAACATGAGGTATTGAAGGAGGGCCTTGGTACAGGCACCATCTTTTCATCTAGCAGAAGAACAATCGAGTCCCTTCTCAGTCCTCTTCAATCACATGGATGGAACATAAACTTGGAAAATAGTTCTCTTACTCCAAGTAACAGGGTGAATTTTCTGGGGATAATAATAGACTCCATATCCATGAGAATATTTCTCACAGATCAGAGACGTTGCAAGCTAACTACTGCATGTCTTGCCCTCCAGGCCTCCTTGAGACCCTTAGTGGCCCAGTGTATGGAGTTGATTGGACACATGGTGTCCTGTATGGATATCATTCCCTTTGCCAGATTCCATCTCAGACCCTTACAACTATGCATGCTGAGACAATGGAACGGCGACCATTCAGATCTGTCTCAACAGATTGTGCTGGACAACCTGTCAAGAGACTCGCTCTCTTGGTGGCTCTGTCCAGATCATCTGTCCCAAGGCTTGTGCTTCTTGAGACCATCCTGGGAGATTGTGACTATGGATCCAAGCCTTTCCGGCTGGGGAGCTGTTAGGGGTGCCAAGAAGGCACAAGGGCTGTGGACTCAGGAGGAGTCCTCCCTTCCGATCAATATATTGGAACTCCGGGCAATCTTCAATGCCTTGAATGCTTGGCCCCTTCTGGGTTTGTCCCAGTTTATCAGATTCCAATCAGACAATATAAGCTTGGTTGCCTACATCAACCATCAGGGGGAACGAGAAGTCCCTTGGTGATAAGAGAGGTATCTCAGATACTAGAGTGGGCAGACACTCACAGATGTACACTGTCAGTGATCAACATTCCGGGTGTGGACATCTGGGAAACGGACTTCCTCAGCAGGCAATCCTTTCACCCAGGGGAATGGTCTCTCCACCCAAGGTGTTTGCAGAGATATGCATCGAGTGGGGGACGCCGAAGATAGATCTCATGGCATCCCACCTCAATACCAAGCTACCCAGGTACGGGTCGAGGTCGAGAGATCCTCAGGTGGAACTGATAGATGCTCTATCAGTACCATGGAGGTTGTTCAGACTCATATATCTTTTTCCTCCATTATTGCTTCTCCCTCATGTGGTGGCTCGCATCAAGCAGGAACGAGCATCAGTGATCCTCCATCGTGGCTGCGAAGGACGTGGTTTGCGGATCTGGTGGGGATGTCCTCTTCTCCTCAGTGGAGGTTACCTTGTCACAGAGATCTGCTGATACAGGGTCTCTTCGTACATCAAAATCTAGATTCTCTGAGGCGGACTTCGCAGAGATTGAAAACTTAGTCTTAGCCAAGAAAGGGTTTTCTGAGAGTGTTATCTACACTCTGATTCAAGCTCGTAAGCCAGTTACTCGTCGTATCTACCATAAAGTGTGGAGGACTTACTTGTACTGGTGTGAAGAGCGTGGCTTTTCCTGGCATTGGTTGCCAGAATTTTATCTTTTCTCCAGGATGGACTGGAGAAGCATCTATCTGCTAGTTCCCTGAAGGGACAGATATTGACCCTGTCGGTGTTACTGCATAAGAGATTAGCTGAGCTTCCGGATTTGCAGTCCTTTGTTAAGGCTCTGACTAGGATCAGACCTGTGTTTAGATCTGGGGCTCTGACTTGGAGCCTCAATCTTGTTATTCGTGTTTTGCAGCAGGCTCCGGTTCAGCCTATGCATACTGTTGACATTAAATTGTTATCTTGGAAGGTACATTTTACACATTTGATGTGTTTGCTTCGGCTTAAGCATCTTTCGGGAGAAAAGTTTTGCAGGCTGTGGTGCCCTCAGAATAGGGCCCACTTCTTTTTTTGTTCCCTCCCGTTATTCCTTCCGTGTCCTTCAGTGTCCTCTGGAGCTTGGGTATAGTTTTCCCAACAGTAAGAAATGAAGTTGTACTTACCAGATATTTATTTTTCCTTCCTGGCAGGGAGAGTCCATGACCCCGCCCATAATTTATTTTTTAGGTGGCTCCCTTTTTATATTATTTCTTCTGGCACCTTTATACCCTGATATTTCTCCTACTTTTCCTTTATCCCTTGGCAGAATGACTGGGGGATAGGGGAAGTGGGAAGGATATTTAAGCCTTTGGCTCTGGTGTCTTTGCCTCCTCCTGGTGGCCAGGTGTTGTATTTCCCAACAGTAAGGAATGAAGTTGTGGAATCGCCCTGCCAAGAAGGAAATTAATTTATCCGGTAAGCATAAATTATGGGGTTTTTTTGTTTTGTTTTTTTAGAAGATACAGGATTTGTCAGTTGAATTTTTCAACAAAAAATCTCTTTCTTCTGTAGTTATATGCTTAAAGTGACAGTCTAGTCAAAATTAAAACTTTCACGATTCAGATAGGTGATGCAATTTTAAACAACTTTCCAATTTAATTTTAACATCAAATTTGCTTTGTACTCTTGGTATTCTTTATTGAAAGCTAAACCTAGGTAATGCTCATATGCTAATTTATAAGCCCTTGAATGTCGCCTTTTATCTCAGTGCATTTTGACAGTTTTTCACCGCAAGGCAGCGCTAGTTCTTGTGGGCCATATAGATAACATTGTGCTCACTCCCATGGATTCAAGCACTTATAAACTATTTTGTGCAATATTTTTTGTGAATAATTTTTATTAGATGTTGCGTTTTGTGCAACTTTTTTGTTTTCGCGAAACAGTTAGCCAGAGCTCTGAGGACGCGGTAATCATTCTAGCGCATATCAAGAGCTCAAGGGCTTGTGTTTACTTTCAACTTGTAATACGAGCGGAGACCAGAGACGCTCAAACACTCACATTAAACCCCTTTTGGCTGTTAGCGTGCCACTCATTATCTGGCCTTAAATGTGTTTTTTTTTTACAGTACAGTGTCCTTTTAAAGGGACAGTCTACTCCAGAATTGTTATTGTTCAAAAATATAGATCATCCCTTTATTACCCATTCCCCTGTTTTGCATAACTAACACAGTTATATGAATATACTTTTTACCTCTGTAATTACTTTGTATCTAAGCCTTTGCAGACTGCCCCCTTATTTCAGTTGTTTTGTCAGACTTGCATTTAGCCAATCAGTGTCCTCTCACTTGTAAATCCACGGGCGTAGCCACAATGTTATCTGTATAGCACACATGAACTTACGCCCTCTAGCTGTGAAACACTGCCAAATGCATTGAAATAAGGGGTGGTCTTTAAGGTTTTAGAAATTAGCATATGAGCTTACCTAGGTTTAGCTTTCAACAAATAATACCAAGATAACAAAGCAAATTTGATGATAAATGATAAATGACTTAGAAAGTTGTTTAAAAATGCATTCCCTGCTTGGGGAGTGGTTTCCGGAGGAGGAGCTAACTGCACACACCTGTGTGTGATTACCTTCCAGTCCTACAGCTGCTGGTGGAGTTTCTCGTGCCAAACCCAGGGACCTGGGTAGCTTCTTGGATAGCCTGTATCAACGCTCCTGGAACCAGACAGTGGACAGACATCCCACTGTGCTGACATTATTAGTCAGCTTGCAAAAAGCCTATACCTTGGGCTTCCTCTTTTTATATATATTAGAACTTGTGATATAACTTCAAAGAGGAACAGAGTGCCTCCCTCCCCCACCGGTGCTGCGTGGGAGGTTGAGGCTATCTTTATACACTCTCTCTGCTATACTGATAAACTGCCTTGAACCTGGCCCTAATTACCTGCAGGATAACAGCAGATTCTCTCCATACCCTTTCCTCCCCCACCGGTGCTGCGTGGGAGGATAAGGCTATTTACATATATCAACACTGCTGCACTAACAAAGGACCTGATGTTTTTTTCCTGACTCCTGCCCTGAGTACCCACAGCAGCGCGGCGGACCCCCCACATACCTTCCTCTCCCCCACCGAAGTTGCGAGGGAGACAGAAATCATCCGTGAGACTGAGCTGAAGTGTGGTGGCGGAGCCGCATCTTCAAGCAGGGAGCGATAAGTACTCGAAGCGGCTCTGCTCGGTGCCGGACTGAAAGCTTGCTGGAGAATCCCCCCTCCCCCACCGGTGCTGCGTGGGAGGTCGGGGCTGTGTGTAGCTAGCCTGGCAGTTGCCGCTGAGATCTCCCTGTGCAGCGCCTCTGCATATCTCTGCTCTGGTTCCTCGAGACGCTGTGGGTAAGCGCTAAATTAGGAGGTGCTCAATCTGGGAGCATGTTTTTCTCTCTTCACCTTTTTTTTTGGGGATACCAACCAGAGCTGCATGTCCTGGGGAACACTGTATGGATCCTGGTAAAAATGCTATGGAAGATGGCTGTATAATTAACCCCTCTAATAGGTATCAGCAATTTTGGCATTTTCTCATATTGAAGGCTCTTTCCGCCCACCTACCTGGCTATTAGTTGAACGCTGATGCATAGAATGACCCAGGTAAGGTGACGAGCTGCATACATACAAGAACTGGCTGAACTTTATTAACTATATAAAGGAACTTTTTTTTTTTTTTTTTTTTCATTGGCTCCTTATATGATTCTTTTTTCTGCATATGATTTGTTTGGCGCATTTAATTTTATTTAACTATATTACTTGTCGCTACAATTTTTGTCATATCAATGTATTGAGCAAATCTAGGCAAAAATGTTAATGCTTAAGAATGTGTAAAATGTGCATAGTATGTAAAAAGACATTGTACTTTCTCCTCTAAAAAGTGAAACATTCTCAGGGGAGAGAGAAGGGAGGGGAGAAGGGGAGGAAAAAAAAAATCAAAGGTTATTGAGTGTGAATAAGGAATTAATAATTCAATACCAGAGAAATTTACTATAACCTTTTTCAGGATATATTACCCATTATTACTGCTTGGAGGGAAGGGCTATATAGAGATAAAAGATCCTCAGTTATATTATCTAATAACTCTTTCCTAAGAATAAATCTCCTACGTTCCCTGAAAATAAAATACTATCCCTTACTATTGGACAGGGAGAAAGTTTATATAGAAATATAAAGATCATTAGTTAAAACTACCTTATAAATTTTCTTTAAAGAAGAGATATTTTAACTTCTCTGAAAATAAAATACAAATGAAACTGACTGAACCAGGATATAACTAGGTCACTGTGAATATGTTTGCTTACCTATAAAATATACTGTATATAATTGCTGGAATAATATTTTCTTGGATATAAATCTAATTAAGAAATTGCTGTTGCTGCTTTCAGAGATACCATTTCCTTTATTGTGTCTTTTGAAGATTAGCAACAGTAAGACAATTAACAAACTGGCATAAAATTGCCTAACATTAATAACGTCCCTGATCTCTGCATCCCTGGCTGGATCTAAATAACACGATTTAATTCACAGTTTATTATTTTTCCTTTCTTTCCTTTTTTTTTTTTTTTTTTTTTCTCTCTCCCCTTTTCTTTTCCCTCACTTGGTCACAATAGTGCACATCCCTAGCCTCACTTGTCTATTTGAGAACGCTTCACCTTCTCAAACTTAACTCTAAAATTAAGTTCACTCCCTGTATTGATCTTCACTTAGATAAATTGCCTCACTTCAATTTTTTTTAATTCTCTTTTCTTTTCTGGCACATGGATAAATTCCTTCACACCTCACCCCGGAATATTTCTCCAGCCATGGCAGCAAGACAGAGAGACAGAAAATTGAAGGGTAATCAGGAGCCTCCCACAGAAGCGCAACCAACTATGTTAAATGTACCAGTTGTACAAGAAGTAACCAATATTCACAGCTTAGTCGCTAGTATATCTGATGTGCTCTCTCCTAAATTTGAGGCTCTTAGAGCTGAAATCAAACAAGATTTTCTTTCTCTGACACAAGAGGTTCGTCAATTCTCCAATAGGCTGCAGGAAGCCGAACAAAGAGTTTCGGACCTGGAAGATCTAACAATAACGCATAGTTCTAATCTAGAAGGTATAAATAACAACGTACAGAAAATTCAAAACAGATTAGAAGATCTAGAAAATCGTTCTAGAAGAAATAATATAAGAATTATAGGCCTTCCGGAAGAACAACAATATGACAATCTTGTTAATTTTATATCAGAAACCTTGCCTACAATTTTAAAGATGCCATCTACCCTATATCCCATCCCAGTGGAGAGAGCGCACAGACTTGGTCTACCTCGCTCAGGCAATAAAGATAGAACTAGGCCTAGGCCTGTTATCGCTAGAATATTAAATTTTCAAGACAAACTTACCTTATTCCAGCATTATCGCAAACAACAGCCTGTTAAGGCTGGAGACGCTACAATCCTTATGTTTCAAGATTTCTCCGCTGACACTGCAGCAAGGAGAAGGGAGCTTGCTCCTATTTGTTCCAAACTGATACAAAAAGGGTACCAGGCAACCATAATGTACCCCTACAAATTAAAGGTTAAAGTTGGGGAAGTCACACACTTCTTTGAAGAAGCTCAACTGGCTGAGAGCTTCTATAACACACTGGGTTCCTAAGCTTAATAACAGCAATATTGAATATCTGATTATTAGACTGAGTGTAAGCTATAGGTTTTTGCTTATGGGAAAGACCGTGTCTCTTCTAGACGTGAGTCCTAGGACCCAACCCCCACCTGTGCGGAGAAAATGTAGGTGTCTAATTTTAAATTATTATTATTATTTTTTATTTTTTT
Source organism: Bombina bombina (assembly GCF_027579735.1). Lineage (NCBI taxonomy): Eukaryota > Metazoa > Chordata > Amphibia > Anura > Bombinatoridae > Bombina > Bombina bombina. The sequence goes on along the minus strand of NC_069508.1, from coordinate 91,506,620 downwards.
TATTATTATTATTTTTTTATTTTATTTTTTTTTTATTTATTTATTTATTTTATTTTTTTTTTCCTTTTTTTTTTCTCTTTCTCTCTTCTCTTTCTCCCTCCTTAATGTATAAATGAATATGCTGAATAAAAATTGTAAAATAGTATCTTGGAATGTAGGTGGTATATCTACCCCTATAAAGAGAAAAGCAATCCTTAATCACCTGCGAAAGATCCAGACTGACATAGGTTTTATTCAAGAAACCCATTTATCAGCTGAAGAATCTTTAAAACTTAAATCAACATGGGTAAAAGAAATCTATTTTGCACCTAGTGTTAAGAGGAAAAGGGGGGTAGCAATTCTAATAGGAAAGAAAATTGATACCGAAGTCACACATTTTGAGGCTGACATCGGGGGGAGATATGTACTACTGAAAATAAAGATTGCCCAGAAGATGTATACATTATGTAATACATACGGCCCTAATGTATTTGATCCAAAATTTTGGAACACTTTGCAGACCAAATTATTATCCTTCACGGAAGGCTCTTTAATTATGGGAGGAGATTACAATATGGCACCACAATGCCCGATCGATAGGCTAAGACATAATGTCAAACAGTTAAAACAAAAAAAAGATAATCTAGAGGGTAAGATGTTTAAAAAAATAATGCAGAACTTAGCACTGCGGGATATCTGGAGACAGCAAAATCCTTCTACTCAAAATTTTACCTGTCTTTCCAAGGCGCATAAGACGCTCTCCAGAATCGACATTTTTCTAATTGATGAACGTATGGTGATGAGAGGGGTAAAAACAGATATAGGACCAATATTTCTTTCAGATCATGCACCGATTGTACTTGAGTTTCAGCTTTCACATTTGTATTCTGCTGCAACACGTTTCTTTTTTCCCTACTATCTGACGACTGAGGTAAAATTCAAGAACTGGCTTATAAATAGATATAAGGAATTTGTACATTTTAATAAAGACTATTTAAACCGCCCTGAAGTATTTTGGGACACTGCAAAAGCAGTAATGAGAGGCGAAATAATTTCATATAGCTCAGCCCTGCATAAGAAAATTCGATCTAGAGAAAGAGAATCATGCCAATGTTTAACTAACACTTATAATCATTATCTGCTTGACAAAACCCCCTTAAATTGGGCAAAATACGTTAAAGCAAAAAATGAAAGGGATACTTTTGTTTTACTGCAAGAAACTCAAAAGGAATTAAAAATGCAGGCTAAGCTATATAAATATGGTAATAAATCAGGTAAGATGCTGGCCAAATTAATAAAAAATGAGAAAAAACAACCAATCATAGACAAATTGTATAATAAAGGTCTTCAGCTTTCTAAAGCCGAAGACATACTAGCTGCATTTAATGAATATTACCAGGAATTATATTCATTTAAAACAAGTGATACGCATACATCTGATGACTTTTGGAGAGATATCACGTATCCTACTGTCACATCAGAAATGGCTGATAGCCTCAATGTCCCTATTTCCATAGAAGAAATAGAGAAAGTAATATCCAAGCTTGCCTCAAATAAAGCAGCAGGTCCAGATGGCTTGCCTAGTGAATTCTATAAGATCCTGATTGGTGAAGCCACCCCACATCTTTGCATGCTCTTTAACAGCTTCTTTATTAGTGGTAAAATGATCCCCTCTTCATTTACCAATTCTTACACAACTTTGATATTAAAAGGCGGAAAAAACCCTGAATACAAGGAATCCTACAGACCAATTGCACTGTTAAATTCAGATTACAAAATTCTTACTGCAATTCTAGCATCTAGACTTCAAAGACCCCTCTCAGAAATTATACATACTGATCAAGCAGGTTTTCTAAATAACCGCAACTCAGCCTCAAAAATTAGGGAAGCCCTATTGGTGACAGAATATTTTGAGGTACTATCTAATTTAACTAGCGGGGGGGAGGACATACCTGACCTTGCTATTATTTCCTTAGATGCTGAAAAAGCCTTTGATTCAATATTTTACGAACATATCAAAACATCGTTAAGACAATTTGGCATCAGAGGTAATTTTCTTGAATTTATCGAAAATCTATATAAACACCCATCTACAAGATTGATAGTGAATAACAACATTTCCCCCTCTATCTTGTTAGGTAGAGGAACAAGGCAGGGCTGTCCTCTTTCCCCGCTCTTATTTAATATTTCCATTGAACCTCTGGCAATTAAAATACGCCATCATTTGGATGGTATAAAAATTCGTAACTGCGAAATAAAAATCGGTCTGTATGCTGATGATCTGCTGCTTTATTTGGCTAACACCAAACTGAACTTACCAAAACTTCTTCAGATCTTGGAACAATTTGGTACATTCTCTGGATACAAAGTAAATATGACAAAATCAGAGATAGTGTGGCTCAGGAAAAATAAAACTTCAATATTAAAAACTCCTTTTCGCCAAGTAAAAGATTCTTTTAAATATCTAGGGATTCATATTCTGACAAGGTCCGTAGATCTCTATACATTGAATATACCCCCAGTAGTAAAAATGATCAAAGAAAAGCTTTTGTTATGGCAAAATCTCCCAATATCACTTTCTGGAAGGATTGCCCTTTTTAAAATGGCTCTTCTTCCAAAACTTTTATATATACTTCAAAATACACCAATAATTCTATTAGGTAAGGATATACGTTCAATCAATACTTCACTTATACAGTTCTTATGGCAGAATAAGAGGTCAAAGATATCTCTTATGAAACTTTCAATACCAAGAAAGGATGGTGGTCTTGCCTTACCAGACATAAGGCTATATAACCTCTCCTTTCTGGCTCGTGTCGTAACAGACTGGATCTCATCTAATAACTATGTCTTGAATAATTATCTCGAGACCAGTGTCTGCTACCCATATTCTCTATCTGCATTAATACACTTAGTACCTAAAGAAATCCCCTCAGAAATTAAACGATTTAAAACAATTCTTAACCCACTTAAAGCTTGGCACAAGATAGTAACCTTTCTTTCAATTAATAATAGTGCTACCTGTCTTTTGCCTATAATAGGTAACCCTATTTTTCAATCAGGATTGCATTCCGAAGTCTTTAGGAAATGGCATAATCGGGGGTTAACCAAGGTATACCAAATAATTGATAAAGAGAGAAAATATATCAAAACATTCCAGGAATTAAAAAGAGATTTTGATTTGCCCAATAAAGACTTCTTTGCGTATTTGCAATTAAGGCATTTTGCACAGGACCTAGTTAAGAAAGCTGGTTGGGAATGGGGACTAGGTAAACTCGATGATTGGCTTGCTCTAACAAGAAATGGTCATATGTCAATTGCACCATGTTATCATCTTCTGGGTACAAATAAAGGAGAACCGGTACTGGCAAAGATTGCCCTCTACTGGAATACAGCAATCCCTCAGAGTAATATTGAGTCTAAAACTATTCAATTGTCAATTAAAAAAATTGCACAAGTAACGCTCTCTGCAACTTGGAGGGAGGCACATGTTAAGCTCCTTCATGGGGCATATTTTACCCCCGAGAGAGGTTTCAAATGTGTGAATGTAGGGTTTAATAAATGTCCTAAATGTTCGTATCAGGCAGCTGATTTAATACATATGTTTTGGTATTGTCCAAAGATTAAAAATCTCTGGGCTAGGCTCGAATACTGGCTAAAAAAGGTGCTTAAGATAGGCTATGTCTCTTTGACAATATATCAGATAATACTTTGCCTTAAGGAAGAGCCTGGTAAGCAAACTGATGAAAAAATAATAATCTCCGCTATTCTTGCTACCAGGTATTTAATCTGTAAGAAGTGGAAAAGTCATGCAATGCCAAGTATTACTGAAATTAAAAACTGCATGAAAAAACAATGCATTTTAGACCAGAGAAACGCGGATATAAATAATGAACAAGACATTAAAAGGTTCTTTGATAAATGGGCTGCCTTCTTAAAAATCTTTCCGGCTGCAGAAATAGATTATATAATCTTCCCCTTTAGAAATACAGAAATTGTTCTATTAGGGAACTGGTAAAGCTTAAGGAGGAAGAAAGTGATGGTATTTTTTTTTTTTGTTTTTGTTTGTTTTTTTTTGTTTTGTTTTTGTTTTTTTGGGGGTTTTTTTTGGTTTTTTTTTTGTTTGTTATGTTTTCTCTTCGCATGGGGGGGGGGGAACAAGGGGGGGGGGGTTATACTGAAAATCAAAAACTCCAAGCATTGTAGGAAAATAAAATGTTTGTGTTCATTAATGTGATGATTAGCCTAAATTTAACTACATGTATAAATGAACATAGTACTATGTTGTCAAATTTATTGTATCTTTTGATTATGTCATGTTTTCAAAATGGGTGATATTGTTTTTGGACAGTGACTTGGATTATAAATAAAACAATTAAAAAATGCATTCCCTATCTAAATCATGAAAGTTTAATTTTGACTAGACTGTCCCTTTAACAAACAACAGAAGAAAGAGTTGAAAGAACTTAAACACCAACTGGAACCACAGATGGGTCAATCTGGAGGTTTTCATCGAAGTGTGGTAAACAATACAGAAACTGGATGATAGTCTCTTTATATCTGAAGCTATGTTAAAAACGCATAAAATGATTCATTTGCTTAGGCCAGAGGAAGAAATATAAATTGCAGCAATTTTTTAACAAGGCTAATAGAGAAAGGGTAGGGAACTGCACCTCATAAATAAGGTAAAGCAGGTGGCACTAGAATCGGATAGCGGATGTGTTTTTAGCTATACAATGTAATATCTAATTTAATAATAATGAGGAGGACCCTTCCAACTAATTATAATCTGGCTCCATTTAGTTCTAAAACTAAGTTGTAGTTTAATATGATGGAAATTGAAATAGTTTTATAAAGCATCTTGAGCTGATGTGGCTCACTTGAAACATGGAGGTTTCCTTTTCTTTTTTTCATTGTTCTTTCCTTTTTCAAATTAAATGTATTTTACTCTTTTCCTTCCTTTTTTATATTTTCTTCTATATCCCCTTTGTTTTTTACTTACTTATTTTTCTTCTTTCTCCTGTTTTTTCCCTCTCTCTCCTTTCTTATGCACTCTTTCTTATAACATCATTCCATCTGGTCTCAACAGGGCTCTACTATTAAGAAGAAACCAGAAAAAAGATGGGCTCAGATATCACCAAAGTTTCAACAGGCCCATGACTAATTCAGAGCAGAGGCTTTATCATACACCTTAGTCAGTTGGAGTAACAGCAATAACTCGTCTGGCTGCTCACACTTATAGTGATTTCACCCTAGCTTCCACCTTGGTTGGCCACAGCATTGTGTGCTGAGAAGGCTTAGTCTCTCAGGCTCTCTGTCATCTTACAGCAGAAGCTCTGAGGCTTTCCTTGTAGATTACACCAGTCACCAGTCTGCGGATGCCTTCTTTCCAGCATTATTTGCCAAAGTTCCTTTGGGTAAATCTATGAGAGTCAGCCATAAAATAACTTTATGAAAACAAGATGGTCAGCCACAAAATGACTTTATGAAAATAAGAGAGTCAGCCACAAAATTACTTTATGAAAATAAGAGAGTCAGCCCCAAAGTGACTTTATGAAAACAAGAGAGTCAGCCACAAAATGACTTTCTGAAATCAAGAGAGTCAGCCACAAAATGACTTTATGAAAACAAGAGTCAGCCACAAAATGACTTTATGAAAATAAGAGTCAGCCACAAAGTGACTTTATGAAAACAAGAGAGTCAGCCACAAAATGACTTTATGAAAACAAGAGAGTCAGCCACAAAATGACTTTATGAAATCAAGAGAGTCAGCCACAAAGTGACTTTATGAAAACAAGAGAGTCAGCCACAAAATGACTTTATGAAAACAAGAGAGTCAGCCACAAAGTGACTTTATGAAAACAAGAGAGTCAGCCACAAAATGACTTTATGAAAACAAGAGAGTCAGCCACAAAGTGACTTTATGAAAACAAGAGAGTCAGCCACAAAATGACTTTATGAAAACAAGAGAGTCAGTCACAAAATGACTTTATGACTTTATGAAAACAAGCTTATATAAATATTTTTATAGTATTAAAATACATTTAAGTAATATTCTAGTCCATGTATGGTTTCTTTAAGAGGCAAAGTGAACTTGCAACAGCATAATTAACTTGCTCATGCAGTCTTATTTTCTTCTTTTAGCCCCTTAAAGGGACAGTAAACCTTAAAAATAATGTTATATAATTCTGCACATAGTGCAGAATTATATAACATTATTTAGGTGCTATAGCTATAAATGCCTTTTTTACCTTTCAATTTGTTAAATATATGGCGCTTTTACAGACCCGCTCTCTGCTCTCTGCTGAGCGGGTCTGTTATATTTAGTCAGCGCATCGGGCCAGCTGTATAGTCACAGCCCGGCCCGACCGCGCCATAAGACTAAGTGCAGCTCGCTCCTGTCACAGGAGCGAGCTGCACTTAGTGCTATGGCGCGGTCGGGCCGGGCTGTGACTATACAGCTGGCCCGATGCGCTGACTAAATATAACAGACCCGCTCAGCAGAGAGCGGGTCTGTAAAAGCGCCATATTTTTAACAAATTAAAAGGTAAAAAAGGCATTTATAGCTATAGCACCTAAATAATGTTATATAATTCTGCACTATGTGCAGAATTATATAACATTATTTTTAAGGTTTACTGTCCCTTTAAGGACACAGCTTTAGTTTGCTCCATTGTTCCATGATGGAAACACTCCATCGTTAGTCATTAAGGGGTTAAAAACACAAAATACACAGATGTCTGTTAGTTTCAACAGGTCTTTAAATGTAAATAACATGTGTAATTGCTTTTGAGGGGATCCCAGTCAATCCTGAGGGGATACGGTAGTATTTCAGAAAAGAGGAAAATTGTGCATTTGACATGCTCTAATACAGCTTCAGGCCGTGCACTAGGGAGGGGAGAAAGTGTTGCAACATTCGAAAAATTAAACTAATATTATCACGTTCATTTGTTTCGAATGTTTGTAAAACATTTGATTTATAAAATAGTATTTCAAATGCTATCTTTAAATTATTATTGGATTAAATTTTTTCTAATTCAAATATTAGAAAAATCTGAATCTGTAATAGAACTTCTAATGATCTCTTTAAATGTAATATTCAAATTATATCAATTTGAATTTTTCTATTTCTAATATTGATATATGTGTATATATTTTGTATCAATTTACTAAATTCCCTACAACATGAACTGTTGAACTACTGAATAGTATTTGTTAAATGGAATGTTACATTCAAAATTTCCAATGTGAAAATGTAATTATGAGCATTCGAAAACAAAAGTAATATTCGATAACCGGAAATAACATTAAATAACTGAATTTTAATGGTTTTTTGTTGTTATTAACATTCGATTGTCCAAAATGAATGCCCACAGGACTATTGGTTCTACCAAACAAATTGCACTTTCAGCATATTCGCCCATCCCTACTGCGAACACAATAAAAGTTATCACTAGACTTGTGCGCGGCGAAAAAATTTGTTTCGGTTCGTTTCGGATCGATTCGAATTCGGATACATTCGAATGCATTAGTTTCGGATTCGTTCGGATTCATTCGGATTCTAATAAATTTGGATGTATTCGGATGTATTCAGTTCGGATTCGATTCGTAAATTCGGAAGTTCGGTATGTGTTAGGTGGGATGTGCTGTGTATTAGACTAGTATTATGTACTGTAATATTAGGTATAACCCATAGCAGAGTGATATAACCTAATATACAGTACAATACTAGTGTAATTGTGATTAGTCCATGGCCATCCGAATGTTACAAACAATTCCGAACTAATTCGGATTTATTTGTTAGATTCGGTGCTACGGTAATTTGGAAATTCGATTCGATCCGAATCTCCGAATTTGACAAATTCATCTGAATTTAAATTCGGAAAGAATCGAAACGCACATGTCTAGTTATCACAAGTGGCTACATGCTCCGAGCTAATCCTGGGATAGCAGTATATCAGAAAAGAAAAAAATCATGTATGCAACAGTTGCAGTATCAACAATTCTGTAAACTTTTAAAAAGGAGCATTTTTGAACGTGGAGATTGTAGGACTCAGTGTATGCTCAGCTGTGGCTCTGAGAGGTGGAGAGGCTTTGGAGTTGGATCAGGTAGGAATGAGGGCAAATGGACGAAGTACAGAGTGGGAAGGGGATAATAGAATGTAACGTGTCCCAACAGGATTATGCTGGACAGGTTTAGAATGCAGGCAAAATACAGAGCTCACAAATCAGGTAAGCGGGGAAATGAGGCTGGAAAGGAAGCAGTTCAAAACTTCAATACCAAGCGAGGTATAGAATTGCTTGTTGAGCTTTTATAGGGTATTTGGAAGGACACACCTCTTAAAGGTAAATAGACCTCTTGTACTGAGGAAGTAGATCTAAAGTAGCAGTATTGTCATTCACAACTTTCAAGATGGGGAAAGATCTGATGTAGAACCTGTTGAACTTTCTACAATGTACTGTCAACCGAAGGTTTTTAGTAGCCAACCAAACCAAATCCCCAGGTGAGTAAGAGGGATATGGCCTATGTCTTAGATCATAATATTTTTTATGTCTAAGTTGAGCTTGTTTTATATTATCTGCTAGCAGAGTGAAAGTTTCTGCCATAGTGTTGGTGATATCATTTACTATCGGACAATCACTTTGGATATTGGGATATAGATGGAAAGTTGGGTGGTAGCCATAATTGGCATAGAATGGTGGTGTTTTAATAGATGAGTGATGGGTATTATGCGCAAATTCAGCCAGTGGGAGTAGGGATGACCAGTTATCTTAGTGTTGACTTGTATAACAGTGGAGATACTCTTCTAACCACTGGTTAGTATGCTCTGTTTGCCCATTGGTTTGGGGGTAGAAAGCGGTTGATAATCTTCAATCTTTAATGCCTGACAGTTGTTTCCACACACCGAAAGTTAACTGGGTACCCCTATTAGTTGTTATACTTGTTGGAATTCCATGTAATTTAACAACATTGGAAATAAGTAGTTTGACTGTTTCAATACTAGTTGGCAACTTGTGATAAGGAATAAAATGTGACATTTTAGAAAACAAATCTACAACAACCATGATGGTGTTGTTTTTATCAGATAAGGGTAGTTCAACAATAAAATCAGTTGCTATTTCCATCCAAGGCCTCTCTTGTATTGGGAGAGACATTAGATAGCCGGTTGGTTGTTTTCTGTCAATTTTAGAAGTTGTACAATTTTCACAAGTTTCAATATATTTTTTAATATCTTTAACCATGTTAGGCCACCAGTTAGATCTGTTTAGAAGTTGCAAAGTTCTGTTTATACCAGGATGACCCACTAACTGTGACTCATGAGCTGGTTCTAGAATAGAGTCTCTGAGTTTAGGTGGTATATATAGCTTATTCTGATGGTAGTATAATCCATCCTGGTTTTGCTTTAGATCATAATTCTTTTTGGAATGGTCAAGGTCCTGTTCTTCTTTAAGTCTTTGGGGTGAACTGGTAATAGCACCAAGAATAAGGGAGGATGGAATCAGAGGACCATTACATGGGTTGAGATTAGTTTTTTGTGGTAACCGAGACAATATATCTGCTTTGGTATTTTTTGATGCGGGTCTGTATGTTTTGATATAGTTGAAACTGGAGAAGAATTATCTCCATCTTACTTGTCTGGAGGTAAGAGTTCTATTGGATTTAGAGTACTGTAGGTTTCGATGGTCTGTAAAGATGATTATGTGTTCTTTGGTACCTTCAAGAAGGTATCTCCAGTTTTCCAGGGCTTTCTTTATAGCTAATAACTCTCTTTCTCCCACATGATAGTTTATCTCATATGGAGAGAATACTCTGGAATAGAATGCCACTGGGTGTAATAGGTTTGTGGATGGTGATTTTTGGAACAGGACGGCTCCTATGGCGTAATCTGATGCATCCACTTCTAGAATGTACTGTAACTTAGGGTTTGGGAATGAAAGTATAGGTGCTGTAATAAAGTTTTTTTTTTAAGTAATCAAAGGCATCATTTGCATCTACATTCCAATTGAAGTGGATGTCTGATTTGGTGAAATTAGTGAGAGGTTTTGTGATTTCGGAAATGTTTTTAATAAATTTCCTATAGAAGTTCGCAAATCCAAGAAATTTTTGTACTTGTTTTTAGTTGTTGGAATTGGCCAATCATTTATGGTTTTAACTTTATTGTCCTCCATGTATATCTCAGTTGGAGTAATATGGTACCCAAGAAAGGTGATGGAGGTACTATGGAATATACATTTCTCAAGTTTAACATAGAGTTGGTGTGCTTGTAGTCTGGATAGTACTGTCCTCACATGTTTAATGTGTTCAGTTTGGTTTAGTGAGTAAATTAAAATATTATTATAAGTAAATTACAACAAAAGTGTCTAACAGATCATGGAATATGTTATTAATAAATCGTTGAAATGTAGCAGGGGCGTTACAAAGCCCAAAGGGCATTGCCATGTATTCAAACAGGCCATAACTGGTACGAAATGCAGTCAACCATTCATCACCTGAACGCACACGGATGAGATTATAAGCACCCCTTAAGTCTAGTTTCGTATAGATAGTTGCGTTTTGTAGCCTTTCTATGAGTTCAGGCATGAGAGGTAGGGGGTACCTGTCTTTGATGGTTCTTATATTTAATTCACAGTAATCCACGATCGGTCGCAATGTTTGACCTTTATTGGTGACAAAGAATATCCCCGCCCCTGCTGGGGAAGTGGATGGCCCAATAAACCCTTTTCGGAGATTATCATTAATATACTCTTAATTTCTCTAATTCTGGCTGAGAGAGAGGGAATATGTGTCCATAGGGAACGTCTGATCCATGTATTAATTCAATTGGACAATCATAATGCCTGTGAGGTGGTAGAGTTTCTGCCTCTTTTTTGTCAAATACTTGAGAAAAATTAGAGTAGTATTTAGGTATTTGGGTCTCAGTAATGTTGAGTAGTGGGAGTGATGGAGTGCAAGTAGTTAAACAGTAAGATGATATGAATTTGAGGTTGTTGTCTGTCCAATTAATCTTTGGCTGGTGTTTGCATAACCAATATAAACCCAGGACTAATGAAAATATGGGGGATGATGTCACATCAAATGAGATAAACTTGATGATTATCTTGCATATTAATAAGTAGTGGAATAGTTTGGTGAGTAACTGGACCTGTTTCGAGACATTTACCATCAATAAGCCTGACAAAAACTGTTTTGCTTTTGAATAATGGGTATTTTATTTTTATTTATAACAGTGATATCAATGTAACTAGCATAGGCTCCTGAGTGCAGTACAGCATCGAGCTTAAGTCGCAGGTGTCCCCACTGTAAAGAAACAGGTATTAGGAAATAGGTAGGTTTATTGGTAGTTAGGGTAAGACAGTCAACAGGGTGAGTGGTCTTACCTAATTTTTGCCTTTTGAGTGATGGACAGTCAGATACAGGGTGTTCTTTTGATGCACAATACAGACAAAGTCTGTTTACTTTTCGGGAACGTTTTTCCTCTACGTTTTGAGGTCCCCTTATAAACCCTATTTCCATTGCTTCCTCACTTGATTTAATATGTGATGTTGTGGCTTTTAATGTGGGATGTTTCCCAAATACCTCTGAGTAACCTCTCTCTTGTTTCCATTCCCTCAGCCTGCGGTCAATTTTAATAACCAGGGCAATTAAGGCGTCAAGGGAATCTGGGAGTTCTATTCTGGCCAATTCATCTTTTATGGACTCAGAAAGGCTGAGTCTAAATTGATTCTTTAGTGAAACCTCATTCCACTCAGTATCTTTCTGCCAAATTTTAAATTCTGAGATATAGTCCTCAACAGGTCTTTTATTTTGCTTTAAACTACATGATTTGGTTTCTGCTGTAAGCTGCCCGTGGGGGTCTTCATATAGGATGGCCATAGCTTTAAATAATTCTTCAAATGAATTCAGAATGGGGTCATTAGCTTCATAGAGGGTATCTGCCCAAGCACGGGGCTCACCTTTTAAGAAGGAGATAACAGTAAGTACTTTGGTTTTATCATTGGGGAATGTCTTAGGTCTTAAATAAGTAAACAATTTACATGAGTTATAAAATTGTGTGGATGTTTTCCTATCTCCTGAAAACTTGTCTGGGGTCTTACAGGGGGTTCAGGAAAAGTTTATTGGAGATTGTTTGTAGCACTAAGCCCCTCTTTAATGATATTTTTTAATGTGAGGTTTTCTACTTGGAGGTCTCTTAGACCTTGTGAAAGCTGGTCAAACTTATGTAGCAATTCCATCACATGGTTTGCAATATCCGCTGGATTGATCATGTCGTTTTAAAGGCTTGGTATTCTGTAATGAATGCATGTATGAGGACACACAGGGTATACAAACATCTTCAAATAATAAGCACATGCAGGAGTAGTTTGTAACTATATATACTGGATAGGCAGTCACTATATCTATTGTGATACTAGGAAGTCCTTAGTATTAATGTTATTTTAGTTTGTCTCATTTAATATATGAGGTATAGCTAAGTGTAAAGCTTGTACAACTAGCTATTTTCCTAATGAGGTAGTTTACTTTATGAGTCTTAAATTAAACTTTGGAATGATTGTGTATGAAACAATAAGAGAAGTTTACAAAGTTAATTTAGGACTCATGACACTCTGCAGAAGTTAGAGATCGCTAGCAAAAGAACGTAATACAATATTTCAGGTGGTTATTGTAGGTACAAGTCAGTCACAGTGGTGTGAGCACAGAGATCCAGGAGCAGCGGCAGCTGTGGACAGTGTCGAATCCCAAACACGCTGAGTCGAAGTGAGAGGCGCAAGTTGGTGACATCACTGGAGCGTGGAGATCGTAGGACTCAGCGAATGCTCAGCTGCGGCTCTGAGAGGTGGAGAGGCTTTGGAATTGGATCAGGTAGGAAGGAGGGCAAACGAAGGAAGTACAGAGTTGGAGGGGGATAATAGAACATAACGTGTCCCAACAGGATTATGCTGGACAGGTGTAGAATGCAGGCAAAATACAGAGCTCACAAATCATGTAAGCAGAGAAATGAGACTGGAAAGGAAGCAGATCAAAACTTCAATACTAAGCGACGTATAGAAGTGCTTGTTGAGCTTTTATTGGGTATTTGGAAGGACACACCTCTTAAAGGTAAATAGACCAAATACGTGACAGCACGCAAAGGAAAGGGGGAAAGACAAAGAGTTGGAAAGAGGACTCTGGGAGATGCTGGGTCCTGAAGTTTGGGGGGCTCAAGGAGCCGTAGGTCTTGTTCTGGCGGCGTGAGATCTTGGTGGGAAAAAGTTCTGGCGGTCTGGGAGGGGTGCTGATGTTGGGCAAAATCTTTCCACTTCTGTTCCATGAAGCATTGGCGCGTGGCAGATGGCCAAAAACACAGGGCTGAAAAACTTTTCTCATAGAAGCTTGAATTTTATCTATGGAGTGCTGGCAGTCTGCGTTTACTTGAAAGGGAACATTTGCTTTGCCCAAAAAGCAGAATACTCAGAGGTGTAGGATCTAAGCAACTTGTCCTGAACCCCTTGAAGAGATCTTTCTAGGCCATTGCTGGGGTCTTTGCCTTTCCTTGGGATGAATGTAACAAGCTTTAGCATCACGCTCCAGGGTAGCATATTACCTCCTAGGGAATCAAAGTCTATGAAATTCTGTATGCAGCTTGTTATGATCCTCATGATAGAGAGGCCGTCTCAAGTGCCACTTTAAAAATTGGGAGAGATAAAGACTTGAATGTCTAATATGTTTTGGGCTGAAAATGAGATTTTCAGACTGGTGTATCAATTCATCTTCTGGCTCCTGATGTCCCACCAATGATCACGAGGCATATGTGTAATCAAAGGGCTCATCCGCCACCAAGTCAGGGTAATAATCGACCAAAATCCTCACAATTAAAACTGTCAGAATCTAAGTTCTGAGGCCCTGGTTGAACACCCTGATGGCAAACGGTTCTTTTTCCCGTTTCACCTCATTGGAGGAGGTTCTGTCACTCCTATAGGGAGGGGATTATTGCTTATGGGCTGGTATGTTGCCCTTATGTGAAGCCTGGAGAGTATGTGATTTCCAGTGATGTTTACAAGGTTAGGGACTGGAGGAATCTGACTCCTTGATATCAGGGCCTTTAGGGTGTGCAATTACAGTTCCACCTCAGCAGGAGATCGTAGGACTCAGCGAATGCTCAGATGCGGCTCTGAGAGGTGGAGAGGCTTTGGAATTGGATCAGGTAGGAAGGAGGGCAAACAAAGGAAGTACAGAGTTGGAGGGGTATAATAGAACGTAACGTGTCCCAACAGGATTATGTTGGACAGGTTTAGAATGCAGGCAAAATACAGAGCTCACAAATCATGTAAGCAGAGAAATGAGACTGGAAAGGAAGCAGATCAAAACTTCAATACTAAGCGACGTATAGAAGTGCTTGTTGAGCTTTTATTGGGTATTTGGAAGGACACACCTCTTAAAGGTAAATAGACCAAATACGTGACAGCACGCAAAGGAAAGGGGGAAAGACAAAGAGTTGGAAAGAGGACTCTGGGAGATGCTGGGTCCTGAAGTTTGGGTGGCTCAAGGAGCCGCAAGTCTTGCTCTGGCGGCGTGAGATCTTGGTGGGAAAAAGCTCTGGCGGTCTGGGAGGGGTGCTGATGTTGGGCAAAATCTTTCCACTTCTGTTCCATGAAGCATTGGCGCGTGGCAGATGGCCAAATACACAGGGCTGAAAAACTTTTCTCAAAGAAGCTTGAATTTTATCTATGGAGTGCTGGCAGTCTGCGTTTACTTGAAAGGGAACATTTGCTTTGCCCAAAAAGCAGAATACTCAGAGGTGTAGGATCTAAGCAACTTGTCCTGAACCCCTTGAAGAGATCTTTCTAGGCCATTGCTGGGGTCTTTGCCTTTCCTTGGGATGAATGTAACAAGCTTTAGCATCACGCTCCAGGGTAGCATATTACCTTCTAGGGAATCAAAGTCTATGAAATTCTGCATGCAGCTTGTTATGATCCTCATGATAGAGAGGCCGTCTCAAGTGCCACTTAAAAAATTGGGAGAGATAAAGACCTAGAATGTATAATATGTTTTGGGCTGAAAATGAGATTTTCAGACTGGTGTATCAATTCATCTTCTGGCTCCTGATGTCCCACCAATGATCACGAGGCATATGTGTAATCAAAGGGCTCATCCGCCACCAAGTCAGGGTAATAATCGACCAAAATCCTCACAATCAAAACTGTCAGAATCTAAGTTCTGAGGCCCTGGTTGAACACCCTGAGGGCAACCGGTTCTTTTCCCCGTTTTAACCTCATTGGAGGAGGTTCTGTCACTCCTATAAGGAGGGGATTATTGCTTATGGGCTGGTGTGTTGCCCTTATGTGAAGCCTGAAGAGTATGTGATTTCCAGTGATGTTTACAAGGTTAGGGACTGGAGGAATCTGACTCCCTGATAGCAGGGCCTTTAGGGTGTGCAATTACATTTCCGCCTCAGCAGAAGATTGAGGGCCTCTGTTTTGTTAAATGGCCTGTGTGATAGCAGAATTAATAGAACTAAAGATGTCTTCTTTAAAAATAGGTTGAGAATCATCAAATATCTCCATAATAGCAGTATAACAAGACGAAAAGTCTACAAAAAGAATGAAAATTATATCCTAAAATGTAAAAAAATTATTAAATTACGCAAAATATACTAGAGCCGGCAAATACATAAATTAAAATCTTAAAGGCAAGGAAAAGTCCATAAAATCCTGAAAAAAGTGACAATTGTTTGTGAACATGAAAGTAAAGTAAGCAAGCTTGCGGCTAGATTTAGAGTTTTGTCAGTAACGACACGCGTAGCTAACGCTGGCTTTTTTCTGGCCGCACCTTTAAAATAACTCTGGTATTGAGAGTCCACAGAATGGCTGCGTTAGGCTCCAAAAAAGGAGCGTAGAGCATATTTAACGCAACTTCAACTCTCGATACCAGAGTTGCTTACGGACGCGGCCAGCCTCAAAAACGTGCTCATGCACGATTCCCCCATAGAAAACAATGGGGCTGTTTGAGCTGAAAAAAACCCTAACACCTGCAAAAAAGCCGCGTTCAGCTCCTAACGCAGCCCCATTGTTTGCTATGGGGAAACACTTCCTACGTCTGCACCTAACACTCTAACATGTACCCCGAGTCTAAACACCCCTAACCTTACACTTATTAACCCCTATTCTGCCGCCCCCGCTATCGCTGACCCCTGCATATTATTATTAACCCCTAATCTGCCGCTCCGTAAACCGCTGCTACTTACATTATCCCTATGTACCCCTAATCTGCTGTCCCTAACACCGCCGACCCCTATATTATATTTATTAACCCCTAATCTGCTGCCCACAACGTCGCCTCCACCTGCCTACACTTATTAACCCCTAATCTGCCGACCGGACCGCACCGCTATTATAATAAAGTTACTAACCCCTAATCCGCCTCACTAAGCCTATAATAAATAGTATTAACCCCTAATCTGCCCTCCCTAACATCGCCGACACCTAACTTCAAACATTAACCCCTAATCTGCCGACTGGAGCTCACCGCTATTCTAATAAATGTATTAACCCCTAAAGCTAAGTCTAACCCTAACACTAACACCCCCCTAACTTAAATATAATTTAAATCTAACGAAATTAATTAATTCTTATTAAATAAATTATTCCTATTTAAAGCTAAATACTTACCTGTAAAATAAATCCTAATATAGCTACAATATAAATTATAATTATATTATAGCTATTTTAGGATTTATATTTATTTTACAGGTAACTTTGTATTTATTTTAACCAGGTACAATAGCTATTAAATAGTTAAGAACTATTTAATAGCTAAAATAGTTAAAATAATTACAAAATTACCTGTAAAATAAATCCTAACCTAAGTTACAATTAAACCTAACACTACACTATCAATAAATTAATTAAATACAATACCTACAAATAACTACAATGAAATAAACTAACTAAAGTACAAAAAATAAAAAAGAACTAAGTTACAAAAAATAAAAAAATATTTACAAACATAAAAAAAATATTACAACAATTTTAAACTAATTACACCTACTCTAAGCCCCCTAATAAAATAACAAAGCCCCCCAAAATAAAAAATGCCCTACCCTATTCTAAATTACAAAAGTTCAAAGCTCTTTTACCTTACCAGCCCTGAACAGGGCCCTTTGCGGGGCATGCTCCAAGAAATTCAGCTGTTTTTCCTGTAAAAAAACACATACAATACCCCCCCCAACATTACAACCCACCACCCACATACCCCTAATCTAACCCAAACCCCCCTTAAATAAACCTAACACTAAGCCCCTGAAGATCTTCCTACCTTGTCTTTACCTCACCGGGTATCACACCGATCCGTCCTGGCTCCGATATCTTCATCTAAGCCCAAGCGGGGGCTAGACATCCATCATCCGACGGCTGAAGAAGTCCAGAAGAGGCTCCAAAGTCTTCATCCTATCCGGGAAGAAGAGTAGATCCGGACCGGCAACCATCTTCTTCCAAGCGGCATCTTCTATCTTCATCCGATGAGGACCGGCTCCATCTTGAAGACCTCCACCGCGGACCCATCTTCTTCCGACGACGACTTCCCGACGAATGACGGTTCCTTTAAGGGACGTCATCCAAGATGGCGTTCCTCAAATTCCGATTGGCTGATAGGATTCTATCAGCCAATCGGAATTAAGGTAGGAAAATTCTGATTGGCTGATGGAATCAGCCAATCAGAATCAAGTTCAATCCGATTGGCTGATTCAATCAGCCAATCAGATTGAGCTCACATTCTATTGGCTGTTCCGATCAGCCAATAGAATGCAAGCTCAATCTGATTGGCTGATCGGATCAGCCAATCGGATTGAACTTGATTCTGATTGGCTGATTCCATCAGCCAATCAGAATTTTCCTACCTTAATTCCGATTGGCTGATAGAATCCTATCAGCCAATCGGAATTCGAGGGACACCATCTTGGATGACGTCCCTTAAAGGAACCGTCATTCGTCGGGAAGTCGTCGTCGGAAGAAGATGGGTCCGCGGTGGAGGTCTTCAAGATGGAGATAGAAGATGGCGCTTGGAAGAAGATGGTTGCCGGTCCGGATCTACTCTTCTTCCCGGATAGGATGAAGACTTTGGAGCCTCTTCTGGACTTCTTCAGCTGTCGGATGATGGATGTCTAGCCCCCGCTTGGGCTTAGATGAAGATTTCGGAGCCTGGAACGATCGGTCATACCTGGCATGGTGAAGACAAGGTAGGAAGATCTTCAGGGGCTTAGTGTTAGGTTTATTTAAGGGGGGTTTGGGTTAGATTAGGGGTTTATGGGTGGTGGGTTGTAATGTTGGGGGGGTATTGTATGTTTTTTTTTACAGGCGAAAGAGCTGAATTCTTTGGGGCATGCCCCGCAAAGGGCCCTGTTCAGGGCTGGTAAGGTAAAAGAGCTTTGAACTTTAGTAATTTAGAATAGGGTAGGGCATTTTTTTATTTTGGGGGTCTTTGTTATTTTATTAGGGGGCTTAGAGTAGGTGTAATTAGTTTAAAATTGTTGTAATATTTTTCTGATGTTTGTAAATATTTTTTTATTTTTTGTAACTTAGTTCTTTTTTATTTTTTGTACTTTAGTTAGTTTATTTCATTGTATTTATTTGTAGATATTGTATTTAATTAATTTATTGATAGTGTAGTGTTAGGTTTAATTGTAGGTAATGGTAGGTATTTTATTTAATTAATTTATTGATAGTGTAGTGTTAGGTTTAATTGTAACTTAGGTTAGGATTTATTTTACAGGTAATTTTGTAATTATTTTAACTATTTTAGCTATTAAATAGTTCTTAACTATTTAATAGCTATTGTACCTGGTTAAAATAATTACAAAGTTACCTGTAAAATAAATATTAATCCTAAAATAGCTATAATATAATTATAATTTATATTGTAGCTATATTAGGATTTATTTTACAGGTAAGTATTTAGATTTAAATAGGAATAATTTATTTAATAAGAGTTAATTTATTTCATTAGATTTAAATTATATTTAATTTAGGGGGGTGTTAGTGTTAGGGTTAGACTTAGCTTTAGGGGTTAATACATTTATTAGAATAGCGGCGAGATTCGGTCGGCAGATTAGGGGTTAATAATTGAAGTTAGGTGTCGGCGATGTTAGGGAGGGCAGATTAGGGGTTAATACTATTTATTATAGGGTTATTGAGGTGGGAGTGAGGCGGATTAGGGGTTAATAACTTTATTATTGTAGCGATGAGATCCGCTCGGCAGATTAGGGGTTAATAAGTGTAGGCAGGTGGAGGCGACGTTGAGGGGGGCAGGTTAGGGGTTAATAAATATAATATAGGGGTCGGCGGTGTTAGGGGCAGCAGATTAGGGGTACATAAGGATAACGTAGGTGGCGGTCGGCAGATTAGGGGTTAAAAAAATTTAATCGAGTGGCGGCGATGTGGGGGGACCTCGGTTTAGGGGTACATAGGTAGTTTATGGGTGTTAGTGTACTTTAGAGCACAGTAGTTAAGAGCTTTATGAACCGGCGTTAGCCCAGAAAGCTCTTAACTACTGACTTTTTTCTGCGGCTGGAGTTTTGTCGTTAGATTTCTAACGCTCACTTCAGACACGACTCTAAATACCGGAGTTAGGAAGATCCCATTGAAAAGATAGGATACGCAATTGACGTAAGGGGATCTGTGGTATGGAAAAGTCGCGGCTGAAAAGTGAGCGTTAGACCCTTTCCTGACTGACTCCAAATACCGGCGGTAGCCTAAAACCAGCGTTAGGAGCCTCTAACGCTGGTTTTCACGGCTACCGCCAAACTCCAAATCTAGGCCTTAGTGAATAAAGTTATAAAGTTACCTTGTTATAAAGATTTTATATTGTTCTCTTTTTTTTAATTTGCTGCTGTTAGGAATTAATTAAAGTATTGACGCAAAATATGAAGCCTCCTTTCTTGTAATTAAATTTAAACAAAATTATTAGTTTCTAGGGGAAAAAAAACTAATTCAGCTGTTGACAAGATAATAATAGTTTTTTAAAAATAAAAAATGTAGAAAAGATCATTTTAAAAACCATGTATACATTTATGAGTATAGCATAAGCTTTTAAATATTCTCTTCCAAATACGTTATTACCCATCAGCCTTATCTTCCTATCTTAACTTGTTAACATAAGTCAGTCATCACTGTCAGGGGTAGAAACAAGACCAGAAGCCAAATCTTTCATAAGGTGCTTTTGTGTTTATAATCAGGAATGTTAATAGCTCGAAACTCTCAACATGACCGGCTCTTCTCAAACACAGTTGAAAACAATCAACAGCTCTGAAAAACTTCCTAAATGGGAGAATGACTTACCTCAATTTAATTCTAATCTTTCAGAAACATGCTGCTAAGAATATGCCTGGCGATCCATAGTTAAGTACTGACAGAGTTTAAATACCATTAGTACAAATTGAAACCTAAAACATGTAGGTCACATTGCTGAATTTCAATACAGAAGAAAGACTGCACTGCAGCCAGAGATGGACGTCAGCCTTTCTTCTGTATGGAAATGCATTAGCGGTTTGCACCACTGCATCGGTATGGGATTTGTAGTAGATATGTGCGATTCGTTTCGGATCGATTTTGGAAATTCTGAAAATTCAGCAAATTCAGCGATTCGAATCGAACCGAATTTCCAAATTAAAATACTGCCGAATTTACCGAATAAATCCGAATTACTTTGGATTTATTCGGTAAATTCGGATGGCCATGGATTACACTACTATTGTACAGTCTAAGTCTAATCCCACCTAACACTTACCGAAATTCCGAACCGAACCGAACCGAATTGAACCAAATCCAGCCGAATTTAGTACATAATACTAGTCTAATCCCACCTAACACTTACCGAAATTCCGAATTTCTGAACCGAACCCAGCCGAATTTATTCGAATCCGAATGAATCCGAACCAAATTTATTCGAATCCGAATGAATCCGAAACAAATCCGAACCGAATTGATTCAAATTTTTCCGAATTTGAATTGCTCCAAACCGAAATTCAAAAAAATCTGAATCGATCCGAACCGAACCGAATTTTTTTGCCATGCACATGTCTAATTTGTAGTCCAGTGCCCTGTTCTGGAAGTGCATTGTACAACTTCAGAGAGGAGATTATTTCTTTTCACATTGAATTTCCATTATTAATTGCATCTATAATCTAGTTTTTCAATCTGTGGTATGTATACCCCTGGGGGGATATTGGCGAGGTAGGGTTGCCACCGAACACACTTGCACCGGGTACTGCACAGCAACTTGCAGAATACACTCTATGGGGCCTATTTATTAATGTGCGAGCGGACATGATCCGATATTGCGGATCATGTCTGCCGCACATAAATACATGCAATGCCGTCCCCTGCAGATTCGCGGCCAATCGCCGCCAGCAGGGGGTGTCATTCAACCCGATCGTATTGGATCGGGTTGATTTTAGGCAGGCGGACAGGTTATGGAGCAGCGGTCTTTAGACCGCTGCTTCATAACTTGTGTTTCTGGCAAGTCTGAAGGCTCACCAGAAACACGGGGCTTCAAGCTTCATACGGAGCTTGATAAATATGCCCCTATGTATAATAGCACATAAACACAAACTCACATAGTTATGCACACTCTCTCACACACACACTTTTACACACTCATTCAAACTCTAAACTCATTAACACTCTCATAGGCACACTAACACACTCATACATACAAAGACACTAACACTCATACACACACTAACACACTAATACATAAAAATACACTTACACTCTCATACACACACTAACACATACAAAGACACTGTGGGGCCAAATTATCAAGGGCCGAATGGACCTGAATACCCCTGTTGAAAGCGGAGTTAGGAAGCAGCAGTCTGATCATATCTGATCGGGTTGATTGACACCCCCTGCTAGCGGCCAATCTGCAGGGGGCAGCATTGCACAAGCAGTTCACCAGAACTGCTTGTGCAATGTTAAATGCCGACAGCGTATGCTGTCGCCATTCATCGATGTCAGACGGACATTATCCCTAACACTTTTATACACACACTAACACTATAATACATACAAAGACACTAACACGCACACACACTAACATACACTGTCTCCCTCTCTCACACATACACTCACATACTCTCTCTCTCTCTCTCTCACACACACACACACACACACTATGTATAATAGCACATAAACACAAACACACACAGTTATGCACACTCATCTCACACACACTTTTACACACACTCATTCAAATTCTAAACACACTAATACAAAAACATTTACACTCTCATAGACACACTAACACACTAATACATACAAATATACTAACACTCACACACACACACACTAGCACACTAATACATACAAATACACTAACACTCACACACACTAACACATACTGTCTGCCTCTCTCACTACATTAAGTAAAGTATTGACGAAAAATTTGAAGCCTCCTGTCTTGTAATAAAATGTAAACAAAACATTCTAGGGGAAAATAACAAATTCAGCTGTTGACAAGATAGCTTTTAAATATTCTCTTCTAAATACTTTATTACCCATCATATCTCTCTCTTTCTATTTTTCTCTCTCTCTTTTTCTCTTTCTTCCTCTCTCTCTCCCCACACAGAAAGACACAAACGTTCTCACACACAGAAAGACAGAAATAAATGTAGGAGTGCAGTATGTCAGAAATGCACAATGTCACCTTTTTGGTTGTGACTGTTTCCCACCAAACCTGGACATTTGCATGTTCTGGCCTGACTCAACTTCAAACCTGGACACAGAAACAGCGCCGGTGCTAGGATTTTTTGCCACACCTCCCCCCTGAATTACATACCATACCATCGCTAGTTAAACGGATATGAAATCCACATTTTTATATCATGATTCAGTTAGAGCATGACATTTTAAGAAAATTTCTTATTAATTCCTATTATCAATTTTCTTCATTCTCTTGGTATCTGTATTTGAAAAGCAGGAATGTAAGCTTAGAAGCCAGCTGATTTTTTTGTTCAGCACCTGGGTAGTGATTGCTGATTGGTGGTTAAATTCAAATCATACAGTGGTAGTGCTTCATAGTGGTAGTGAATTAATTCATCTACCAATATGGGTGTGTGTGTATATGTATATATGTGTATATATATATATATATATATATATATATATATATATATATATAGCACAATTTTGTGAAACTGACTGTGAACATAAAAATTCAGTAAGTTGGAACTGTCACTTGGGACTGGGAGAGCTATTATGAGTTTAGTTACCTTCTAAATCTTCTTGCTAGGGACTCGTTGGGAGCAGCCCTAAAAGTCATGCTGCCAGGATTAGATTACTGCACTTCAGCGGCCGTCACACAGTAAGGAGAGCTCAACCCAGTCCTCTCCACTGGCTGCAAAATGGTGTGCAGCAGCTCACAGCAGGTACCGTACGGAAAAAGGAACTAGCATGCATCGTGGAATCATGCAGGCCACAGTGAGACTGTGAGACACACAGTCAGGAGTCAGACAGTGATACTTATTAGGTTGAAAGCAGGAGCAAAGGTCTGCTTTAAATGACGCTGTCACGCTGAGACGCTCTGACCTCACCTGACAATAACAGCTGACGTCACGTGTGCCAGTGTCTATTAATCCCATTATACCACAAGCACCCACTGACTAGTCTACTATACACGGTGTGACCACTGACCCCACCTACCTACTACATGTCCTTAGTTGTTTGAGTCGGAGTGAAACTGACTGAGACATCTAAGGACAGGTAGGTTAGGATTTAGGAGGAGTGAGCGAGCAACAGTCTGCCTTCAATGCTGCTGACCATTAAGCTAGCTTTGCCAATCTTGGCAGCCAGGCAGATCCGGCGCTCCTCTGCTGGAGGAACCCTAAGGCGGCTGCCTAGTTGCTTTACAGAAGCGACGGCCCTGCACAGAAATGGAAACACCAACTGTCCGGGTCAATCCCTATGGCAAGGGGTACTTCATGTTTCTCCCTTCATTATTTTCTTCCTGATGTAACTTTTGTAAAAAGAACACATCACAGAAAGTGGTGTTTCTCTTTTTCACCCTCTATCAATTCTAACAGGGTAGATTGTGAATACTTGTGCCTAGTTTGGGCTTAACAATGTATTAAAAGAAAATAATAGACTGAAAATTACATACAGATCTATTTTACATTTATTTCTTCAATATTTAAAAGCTAATATTTTAAATTTTATTGACCACAATGCAATGGGTGCCATGTTGTAAAGTACCTTTACAAACCCCTTAGCTTACTGTATTTCCTCTGCTGATGCCAGCTAAGGGAAGTTATAAATTAGTATCAAGAACAATTTCACAGTGTTTGTTAAAGTGTATTTAAAACCTAGTTTCTCAACCTGTGGCATGAGTATCCCTGTGGGTACTTGGGGCATTAAAAAAGGGGTACTCCATAGATTTTGCTTCATCATTTTTTCTTGCTGTAACTATAGTAAATTTAACATACAACATAGAAACTGATGTTTCTCATTTCTTCCCTGAAGCAATCCTAAAAAGAGCAGACTGTGAGTATTTCATTGTCTAGTGTGTCCTAAAATCTGCTCAAATTAGAAACACAGGTGGCACTCAAGCTTGAGAAAGGGGCAGGAACCTCGAAACATTGCTCACCTTAGTAAAAGGTATTGTTACCCACTCTGAGTGCCACCTGTGTGTCTAATTTGTTGTTCATCCTGGGACCCACTTATCTTAGTTCTTTTGACAGACTTGCATTTTAGCCAATCAGTGCCCTCTCATAGGTAACTTCACAGGCATGAGCACAATGTTATCTATATGCCACACATGAACTAGCACTCTGTTTAACTGTGAAAAACTTGCAAAATGCACTGAGATAAGAGGCAGCCTACAACGGTTTAGAAATTCGTTTGGGCCTACCTAGGTTTAGCTTTCAAAAAAGAATACCAAGAGAACTAAGCAAATTTGATGATAAAAGTAAATTGGAAACTTGTTTAAATTTATTTTTATTTTTTTTAATCTTAGAGGAACAATATCAATGTACTATGCATATCTGTGTTGTGTGTACAAGTTTATTAATATATTTTAATTCTATTGTTTCCAAAGATTTGCTGTATCCAGATTTAGTAAAATTGGATTTTAAAATACATTCCAGAAAACAGAAAAATAAGCATCTGATTCCTGTATATTTTCTCTTGTTATTAGGTCTGACACAAGCTTGTGAAATCACATGATTCCCATTTTTGCTCATATGAGAGTTTGTACCTTAGCTGCAATATCAGTGATCTCAAAGGAAACAAATGTACATTTCCTAGGGTACTTGCTACAAAAATGTTGAGAAAAGATACTCTATACCATATACTGGCCTGGATTACAAGTGGAGCACTAAAATATTAACACTATTGAGCACTAACACCGCTCAAGTTACAACAATAGCGTTCCTATTCTTAAGCTCATATTACAAGCTGAAGTAAAAAGTTTTTATTTGAGTGAAAGACTCAGGCAGCTAGAGATTGGATAGAGTGGCCAAGCTAACTCCTCTGCTACTGAGTATAAAATACATGTTTATTATTAAAATAAATGTGTAATGGTGTTTTAAAGGGATATGGAATGTGACAAGGTGTTTGACAGGGAAGGGCTCAAAAGTGTATAAATACATATATATGTGTGTGTGTATGTATATATATATATATATATATACACACACATATATATATATATACACATACATAAATACACACACACACACATACATACATACATACATACATAC